>NC_140298.1:67998178-68280678 GCF_964211825.1 Aythya ferina | reverse complement strand
AAAAATTCAAGAAATAAGAAATAGTTGAAAAGTAAGGACGCTGGTTTTCTTACAATTTACACGTTACATGTATATGCAATACAATTAAACAGGAGAAATTCACATTCAGGATTTATTTTGTGGATGAGGAGGCTGAACTGGAAGGAATTAGCCTGGATATTACACTGTATTGGCTTCAAAACTTTAACAATTGTCCATTCTTTATCTGCAGACCAGAAAACTGAAATTGCAATAGGAGAAAGCAAAGCAGAACAGAGAAAGGAAAGCAGAACAAAACAGAAAAGAGAAGATCAGGGTGAAAAACAATAACAATAACAACAACAAAATTAATCAAACAACAACAAAATTAATCAAACAAACAAACAAAGCAAAAGTGAGGAAAGGGAAGAAATAATATTAAAAATCAAAACCTATTACTAGTTTCAGCCACACCTACCCTTTCAGAAGTAGTCAGGCAGTTCCAGTTCAAAATTCTAGAACTAAATGACAAGATAAAATAATAACTTTCAATGACAACCTTTCAAAGACATCAAGGACATCTGAAGAGCAACATACATGCCCCTTAAGATAAGGCAAAATCCCTGAGTACGAGGATTTGTGAACTGGGAATGATTTTATAATGCTTCTGAGATGTTTATGAATATTAAGGTAACTACTGGACAAAAATATATTACAGAAATGGATGCTCAAACACAGCTGAACCACCACATATATCAAAGAGGTAGTGACAGCTACCCCAATTCCAGTGGGTATGATGTCAGAAAAATCATAACCATACAGTATGTTGTACATGTTCCCATGAGAGGGCTCAGGGAATTGCTTGGGGCAGCAGTGTTACAGAAACCTGTATGAAGAGCAAACAGTTTCAGGTTTAAAATGTCAAAATGTCAGCATGTTTTATGGGCAATCTTAGTACAATGATTTTGTACTATAGTGATGCAATTGTGTGAGGATTAACCAATTGACAAATCCAGAATCAATATATTACTAGTGAACTTGTGACCAGTTGGTATAATATGCATTAAGCTTATGACAGTTGGCAACTCTTTTTCTTTTTGGGAAAAAAGGAAAAAAAAAAAAAAAGAGGAAAAAAAAAAAACTCTAGGAAGAAAGATATGCTATAATGATATAATGATACTTCCAAGCAGAGAAAAATTATAAGATAAATATGATTTTTTAAGACAAGTACAGAAATAATAACAATAATAATCATAATAATAAATAGTAATTATATTATATATATTGTTACATATATATATATTATATATATATATATATTATTAGTTTTAGCATTCATTACAACCATGAAAGAAATCAGAGTTTTCTTCAGGAATGAAGATTGTTCAGTAAAATTTATTGAAGATAGATTATGTTAACAATTACTTAATTACAAATGTTAATTACAAAGGACAGTCAATAAATAAAAGTAGTGAATATCATTGATACTAATGCAAAGATCAAGTAAAACTGAGGAGAGAATTGTAGAAAGATTCCTTAATACTACTTAATACTACATCTTGCTTGTTTTTCTGTTTGTTTGTTTTGTTTTGTTTTGTTTTGTTTTTGGCTAGAATATAAATAATTCCAGGAAGTGGCCACTACCTTTTGTCATTATATCACAGGAATGATTGAACACCCTGTGGCATCTGACTTTTGCATAACATTCACTATTCAAACAGAACAAAAAGGATTTTTAAATGAAGAGCCAGGTCTCAGAACAGTGTTAATTTCTGAGAATCTGAAATGCAAGGCTCAGTGCCGGGTACACTTGAAAATCTTCATAAAAACACCAAATATCTTTATCATACATCACTTAGTTTGTAATATTGTCACTTACTCTTGCTTGTGTACTCATGAAAGGAGCAGGTAAGTAGGTAATGACTTCTTATGGAGAGCAGGCTTACAGCATCAAAACAGAATGACTGAATAAAAATATGTGGTCTGCAGTCTGACAGAAATACAGAAAGTAAAGAAACACATAAGAAAACATCAACCAATTCAGTTATCTCTTGTTACAAGCCAGTGGCTGGGCAGAACCTCTAAGTAAACAGGAGTTTGCAAGGTATATTTTATAAATTTTCATGACTAACAATGACAGGAAACCCATGCAAAAGGGAGCAGATCCATTTGAATAAGAAGAAATGTTGAATTCTGAGATGAGGTAAAAACTCAGGATAAAAATAAAATAATATTGACAGCATTATCATTATTTAAACAGTCAGTGAATTTAAACACTAATGCTGACTGTCAACAGATGTTATCTCAAGAATGCCTTGGAGATATTCTGGAGATGAATCATATGAAAATCAGGTATGAAACAGCTTGGTTAAATGAAACTTCAGATATTACCAATATTGTGAATACTTGTGTTCCATAAACACAGTCTGTTATTTTTAGCTATTATCCTCTCCAAATTTTAGCAGTGTTATTGATGCTAAAGGAATAGACACCTACATAAACATTCATTTTAATTTCAATTTTTTTACAATTCTGCTTTCCCTGTTAAAATTATTTATACCAAACTTACTTTTCTCGTACTATGGGAAAGGGTGTATGGGAAGGGTCAGTTTTCCTTAGTACTGTTGTAGAGCTTGTGATTCTCAACCTATATTTGCTATTTGACTGGCTTTGACTGTGAGTTTAAGATATAAATCATCACCTATTTCTGACAAGGGGTATAATAACTGCTGGATCTATATTCTTAGTTCTGTGTAGCTGGAGTATAATATTTCTTTTTTTTTTTGGGGTGGGGAGCAGGGTGGGGATACCGTATTGTGAGCGGTGAGATTTACTTTTAAAATGTATTTCTCATAACTAATATTTTGTATCCACTGAAGGTGGAAAACAAAATTTTGTACCGAAGTTGTTTTTGTTTTTGTTTGTTTGTTTGTTTTTAGAAAAGGAAGTAGTCAAAACTCTGACAAGAATGGCATAAGCATAGTTCATCCTGCCCTGTTGCAAGGGTTGTTATCTAGAGGTCTCTTTCAACCTTATTTTGTATGATTCTGGGAAGATATCAAAAATAAATAGATCAATAGCTACCTCAGAAAATATCTGAGAAGCTCAGGGTCTGCTACAATTTGGAGAATAGATTACTCAGCAAGGAAAACTATGTTTCAGACTTAAGAGAACATAATTATAATGTGAGAAATGGCAAAATGCAAGCTGAGTTTGAAAATTTAACTCAATATATCTGTGAACAGCAAGTATATATGTTGGCTTGCTACCCATAAGGGCTTATATTGAAGTAATTAGAAAGTAAATTATTATTTTATTCACATAATAAATAAATAAATAAATAAACAAAGGAATATGAGGAAAACATAGAAAAAAAATTGAAAAAGGAGAAGATGAATTTAAACATGGAAAGGTTTTTATTAAAAAAGGGATGAAGAAAAAAGGCTTATGCCTAAATAAAAGTCAGACTCCACAGATTTGTCTCCAGATATCATTTCTATATCACTTTTTCTTTATTAGATATTTTACATACTGATATGGGTCATATTTTAATTCTTAGTAGTAAGAAAATAGAAAAAAGAAAGAAAAAAAAAAAAAAAAAGACAGTTTATTGCTTTAGCCAGCTAATGGCACTCTAAGAACTGACATTAAAACAATGACATTTCCACCTCTGCTCTGCCCTTGTGAGCACCTACCTGGAGTTTGGGTTACGATCCCAGCACAAGTATGTGTTAGAATGGGTCCAACTATGGACCCATTAGGAGGTTAGGAGGGCTACAACTATGATTAGAGAGCTGGAGCACCTCTCCTATGAAGAAAGGCTGAGAGAGCTTGGAATGTTCAGTCTGGAGAACAGAAGTCTCTGTGGAGACCCCATCGCAGCCTTTCCACACTTAAAGATGTCTTTTAAAAAGTAGGGAGGACTCTTGGGTTAATAATGATAGGAGAAGGGGGAATGGTCTTAAACTAAAAGATGATAGATTTAGATTTAGGAGGAAACTCTTCACTGTAAGGGTAGTGAGGCACTGGAACAGGTTACCCAGAAAAGTTGTGGATTCCTCATCTTGCAGGTGTTCAAGGCTAAGATTGCTGGGGCCTTGGACAACTTGATCTAGTGGGTGGCATCCTTGCTGGGGGGTTGGAACTAGATGATCTTTAAGGTCCCTTCCAACCTGAGCCATTCTATGATTCTATGTTTATAATTCTATGATCATACTTGCAGATAACTGATACATACATACTTGTGTATTTACTTTATTCTGTAATGACCTCTGCTACAATATAATCCTTCCTTATTCCATATTATACTACACATCAGTTTCTGCCTTCTTCAGAAAGATCTGAAAAATAAAAATTAAATAATTTCTATCACAAATCATTTCCCTCACAGTAATCCCATTTATTAAACAGATCATGAAGTTTAGTACATATTCCTTGGTTACTATTCTAAGTTACAGATAAGGTGAGGAGCAACATTACATTCAGCCCTCATGACTGACATTCAATGCTTTTTTGTAGTTTATATGCTGCCCAGCTTTGAATGAGTCACTTGGGACTTAGACACATTTTTGTTTTGTTTTGTTTTGTTTCAATCTGAAAAACAATAGCTATGTTCTATTCCCCAAAACAATGAAAAAAATTAATGTTTGCAGTGAGATTGTTGTATATCAGATCCCATTTTACTAAGAAATTTTGTGTACCCCTTGATTTTTTTTAATATTTTGTGTTCCTATGATTAAGATCTGCCAAGCCTGTATCAGTGGTAGCTGATAGTAACAACAGCGGTAGCTGATAGTAACAACAATTACATCTGAATACAAAACAAAAGAATAATTACATCTGAATACAGAACTACCCACAGGTAGTCTGTATGACTATGTATGTCTTTGATCAGAACTAAATGACCTGTACTGCCCCTGGAACTACTGATAATAACAAGGAGTATCAGGTTCCCAAACATCCCCCTCAAGAAGAAGTGTATATGAAGACTTGGAGGGATTCTATTCTAGAGCATTCTCTTGGAAAGTGACTAAAGTAGGGGAAATTTTAAACAAAATATTCTCCTGGGAAATTCCATGTCATCTTCAATATACTTTTTTCAGAAAGAAAAGTGGAATAAAATCTCTCGGGATTTTATTTTTCTCTCACTGCCACTCCCAAAGTTTTAAATATTTTTTAAAATATATTTCTTCTCAGCAGATAATTATATAGCTTCACAACTACAACACTATCACATTTTTTGGCAACCACATTTGTTATTTGTAGTTGATAAAATTTCACATGAATTTTTAAGCTCCAACATACTTGCTACCAGATTTAACATCAGGAAGAATTTAATATATTTAGTACATCTCATTTTTCATAAGATTGTTTTAGATAACAGAACAACTGAGCTGATTCCAATCATATTTCAAAATGAAATTTTCAGGAGCAGTAGTAAAGATGCATTATTTATTATATGATAGTGTATATACTATATTTTGTTATCTGTGTTTCATGTTTTAGTATGAGGAACATGTAAATAAAGCATTGTTTTATATAAAACCATAGTATGATAGAATTGTTCCACTGCATTGCCTTCAAATACATATATTTGAAGGCAATGTATAAATGTATAGATTTTTTTTCCTTAATGTAGGTCTAGAACTTGAATACTAACTACAAGTAACCCTTACTGACTAATGGCTTTGGCAATGGTTCACTTGAAAAAGCCCATGATTTAGTTTAGAAGATTTTAATGAGCAGAGCAGATGTTTCTTATGAAGTCAGTCAAATGTGATAAGCTGGGACTGAGTTAAGCAGACTATGTTACTATATTTTACCTTCTTTTACCTCACATTTGAGTTTTATTTTTTGGACATATTCAGGAATGCAAATTATAAGATATCTTGAAATTATAGCAGTAGAAGCTATTTGCACAGGAACAACTGAGTAGATACTTTGAAAAGTGGAGGTCTAGAGGAGGTTATATTATGTTTCAGGATCTAGCTAAGCAGTTTATAGCCAAAAAAAAATAAAAAATAAAATTATAAATGCATCAATGAAAGCATCAACTTTTTGGCTGAATAATTGTTCACACACTGCTCTGAATGAATAATTTTGAAAATATTTCTGGCCTTATTTGTGTTGTATAAATTCCTTCCAAGTTTTGTCAGATTCCATTCCTGTAACATGTCCAGATCATTAAAAGGTTTTAAATTGCAAGTGCACAGAATGATATATGTTCAATAATATTTTTGTAATTAATAATAAGCATAGATTTGCAAATTAGTTTTACATTTATTATAAGAATTAATTATTCAAAGTTATGAGCACTATGATCACACTAAAAATAAATACTCAGAACTCAGAATATATTAAAGGTCTAAAGTGAAATATAATTCATGCAGAAAGAGGCAATATTGCCATCCTCCCCCTTGAACTTGTTTGAATCGTATGAAACAGTGAAATATTCAGTACACATTTACATAAGGTAGGAAAAGTGTGGCAGGCAGAGGAGGAGAGGCAAAATGTAAATAAACGTTTCTAATCTAGTAAGAAGGAAAATGTGGATTCATGTTTTAGATTTTACCACGTATGGATTTTCTGTTGGGAATACAAAGGTTTGTGATCTTTCTTTCTCTCATGAATTCTAAGTCAAGTGACACAATGGCATCATAATTTGTACTCTGGTAAAAACTTACAAAACTCAAGAAACCATTTAACTTGGGCATTTCAAATGGAAATATAAAAATCATCTTAAGGCCTGCAATTAGTATTGAGAACCTTCAATTCCTACATAAATTTGACTTTCATCTCTATGTTTACCCAATCCTCCTCTCCTGTAATATGAAACTTATGTAGGAAAAGCTTTTACTAAATCATTAAAAAAAACAATCTCAGTATTCATGAAGTCACTGTATAAAGAGAAATTATAAAACCTCTTTTATATTATTAGTTAGTGCTTGAGAAAAATTCATTTCACACTGATAAGAGTGGACTGAAGTAGATGTTGGACTCTTTTGAAGTTGTTTTGGGGATTCTTTCTCAACTGCCCAGTTGCTGCTCACCAAATAGAACAAATTTAGGAGGGAGGTGGATAAAAGTGCTGAATGGAAAGTTCTCCTAATTGTTGCCTCCCAAAACCAAGAAGCTACTGGAGTGTGGTTGCCTATTTAAAGCAGTGACACTTCTGGTAGTAGCAAGGAAAGAGAACCATATCTCTTTTAGATCTCACCTATGTTCATCATCAACTACATTAATCTTTTCATTTTCTCAGCATAGATTTCAGTAACATCCTTACCTTTTGATATAAGCTTATTATCCTTACCTTACAGATACAAGCATTAGAATTGCTGATGATTTTTTCTGGGGGGTTGTGGGGTGGGTCAGAGGATTGTGAGTGTTAAACACCATAAAAATCTTTTGCACATTTTGGACTGTAAAAGAAGAGACGGAACTAGACTAGACTAGACTAGACTAGACTAGACTAGTTCAGTTGGAAGGGACCTTCAAAGACCAGAAAGTCCATCTCCTCAAGGCTAAACAAAAGTTACATCATATTACTGAAGGCATTACCCAAACACTGACAGGTATGGAACATCAACCACTTCTCTAGGAAGCCTTTGACCACCATCATTGTAAAGAAAATTTCCCCTGGACATCTTCTGGCACGGCTTTGTGTTGGTCCCTCATGTCCTATCATTGGTTACCAAGGGGAAGAGACTGACACCTCCCTCTTCCCCTCCTCATAATGTTATAGGGAGCAATGAGATTGTCTTTGATCTTCCTTTTCTCTAGACTAGACAACCCAAGTGTCCTCAGCCTCTCCTTGCATTCCCTCCAACCCTTTTACCAGTTTTGTTGTCCTCCTCTGGATATTTTCAAGGACCTCAACATCCTTTTTATATCGTGGAGACCAGAACTAAACACAATATGGTGAGGTTGCACCAACACTAAATATAATGGGGGAATCTCCTCTTTTATCAGACTGTGTTTATTGCACCTTAAGATACCATTTGCCCTCTTGGCTGCCAGAGCACACTGCTGGCTAATGGCCTACTTTCAACCAATCCCTTTCTGCTGAGCCTCTCTCTTGCCATGCATCCCCCAGTCTTCTCCTGTGTCTAGCATTACTCCATCCCAGGTGCAATACCTGGCATTTTCCTTTGTTGAATTCTATGCTGTTAGAAAGCACTTCTTTAAAAGGTTTTTAAGGAAATGTAAAAAGCTTAAAAGAACTTTAAAAATGTTTTTTGTTTATTTGTTTTTGCTTTGCTTTGTTTTGTTTTGTTTTAAGTGACCTATCTTTCTCAAATTCAGGAAAGATGATTAAATCTTGGAGGGTATATAATCACATTTATTTACATTGACAATAGTAACAGTCTATAACTTAGTTAAACGATTTGACCATATTATTTGCAAGCCTTCGTTTAAGTGTATAAGTCCATACTGAAAGGAATGTTTTTTCCACAGACAAGAAAATTAAGTTCCACATATAGCAGCACAATTTAGTACCTATTTTTCTTCTTCCCATACCCCTTTCACCTTTACTTTAGCTAAATATCTTACAGGTTATTTCAAAACTCTTTAAGCCACCATGAGTTAACTAAAGTTTTTTTTTGTTGTTTTGTTTTTACATTTTTATGTTTAGAGTTGTCATTAGATAGTTTTTATTTGTTTTTCTTTTATTTTTCTTTTAGTTGCCTTGTCTTTTTTTTTTTTTTTTTTCAAGAGTAAGAATTTTACTGTATAATGCTTTTAAATGCCTCAGACCCAACCACTTCATTTACACCTCAATTGCATTTTTATCACCATTCCCTTCATGCCTGGCATATTTACTCTTTTAACATACTCAGTATATGGCACATATCTTATGTAACCCAATGAATTTCATGGTCTTTTTGAAGCAATTTAGTGGAAGAGATTCAATTTTTTAATGTGGTGACTACATATACACCAGGTATCTGACACATACAGTAGAGACATTGAATTGTCACCCTGCAGACATTCATTCTTCTTTCGAATTTAATATCCTTTTCCCCCCAGAATGACGTTTAAGATATAGTTAAAAAAATATATATTTTTTTTTTCTTTGAATGACCAAAGTTCATTTTATCAGCTCAGACTGCAACAAGTCAATTTCTAAATAGGAAATTTATACACTGAAGAGAGCAAATAATCATTACTAGTGATGTCAGCTGGAATATTAAATCTGGGTAACATATTATTTCTGTTTTCTTGAGATAAATACTAAGACCAAAGTTTTCATCACTTCCTGAAAAATTGTTCAAGGAGACATCAAGTGCAGTCTCTGTGTGGACAAAGATTTCCTGTAAGTAACTAGAAGTAAAACTGATACTGACACAGTTATTCAGAATCCTAAAGCTATAGCCTAAGCAATGAATACTAGATTTTACCATTTATCCAAAATTATAGATACATTCTACATAGATACAATATTATAGATACAACCTACATAGGAAAATAATGTTTCAGTTATTATAAGCTGAAATTAAAACAGAATTCTTTATAATATTGGTATGAGATCATGGTCCTTTTAAGCTTCATTAGAAAAGCAATTAAGTGATTAAATACAAGATTAATTAATTTCCTGGATAATTTTTTAACCTAATTAATATTCACATTTTGAGGATTAGCATTTTACAGAATCTCTAAAACTGACATAATTTTTGTAAGATGTTTTTTTTTCCATATTTATTTGATGGTTATTAAGATCAGTTATGCTTTTCTTTTATTATTATTTTTTTTTTTTTCCTTTGGAAAGAAAAAAGCACATCTGTTTTATCATTTAGCATAAGACATTTTGTAAGAAACTTTCAGTGTTTACCTTTTTCTTTTTTATGTTGAATAGACATTATTTTTACACTTGTTTAGAGAATCAGGTCGCTTTTAGGAGAAAAGTCTTTTTTATAAAATGTAGTTTTTGTATGAAATCACATGTATATAAAGTGCTAATTCATGAAAGATATTGACTTTAAAAATTATAACTTTGCTCACTTTTTCAATAAGATGGTCTTTAAATTTATGATCAATTTAGAGATTACAAATGAAGAAAAGTAAAAGAACAATAGCACAATAAAGGAGCAAGGATATACTTTTTTTTTTTTTTTTTTTTTTAAGCCTCAGGGGTCAAGGCCCTACATAGCTACATAGTCAAAAAGGAAATGGTAATAAAACACAAAGAAGCAAAATACTTCAAACCTTAGCTCTTGATAAAATCTCGGTTTAATCTATGTATTAATTCTTATAAAAGCTGTACCAATTTAATGATCTCTTGTGGGTAGCGTCAAAACTGAATTCTGGAGATCTTTATTTCGGTGGTCTAAAACTTGGATACTCAACAGTAACTGCATTAGGAAAAAGGAAAAAAAAAAAAAAAAAGTTAACTAAATGTTTTTTCTGGTCCTTTGGCTGAAGACTTTGACCATAATTGTTTAAATTAACCTGATTTCTACACAAAATCTATATTAAGTAGAAATCCTGCTTTTTCAGTTATCTCATCTTACTTTCCCTGTGGGCTATGAACATTTCCATTGTGAGATGGTCATTGCATAAGACAAAACTAACTTTTTTTCCATAACTACTTGGCAGTTTGCCCCCTAGCAGCCTTATTCAGGAATCAAAAAAAAAAGAAAACTATTTTATTGCTTACCAACCTGTTAAGCCCTGGCAATATAAAATCTGTTGTCGTGATAGTAGCATGAATGTATGGTTTTGTTCATCCTTGTACATAACAAAAACTTTATTTTCTTTCTTCTAAAATAAAGTGAAAATGTATTTTCAATAAGAGCTTCAGCATTTCTTACCACATCTTCACTTTCAGCCTGACTCAAATCATGCAAGAAGCTAGTTTCTACCATATGGACCAAGTCCACAGGAACTATTGCTTTCTAAGGATATACAGAATATAGTCTATTACAGCCATTTTCAGCAAACAGACTAGAAAAGGTTGACATCACCATATTTAACAATCAAGTTAACCTAATGTTTAGCAACTGACTCTGTATAAATTATATGTAATTTAAACTATTATTCCTTTAATGAAAGGTGAAATAATTGTTGGCCTCATCTTTAAAAAGTAGGGTTAAAATAATGTGTACTCACTTTTTCACACTTGTGTAATAAGCTTCATGTTTACTTTCTGATTAATGTTTCCTTATTAAGAAATAAGGAAAAACCATATACCATATAAACCCATAACAGTTTAATAATAAATTAAACAACATGTAATTGAATGCACATCATATTTAATAAAATAATTATTAAAAATTCTAATAGTAGCTGCACGTATTTGAATGTCAGGGACTACATCTAACTTCTAAAAAAGGAATTGTTCTGCACTTTCTTGATAGTACACATTGATAAATGATCTACTTAAATGAAAATAACAATTTTGAGTAGGAAGCATGCCATCCAAATGGACCCAAAGAAGCTTGAAAAGTGTGGCCACATTAACTTAATGAGGTTTAAAAAGTCCAAGTACAAGGTGCTGCACCTGGGCCAGGGATATCCCAGACATGAGTACAGACTGGGAGAAGAACTCATTGAGAGCAGCCCTGCAGAGAAGAACTTGGGGGTTCTGGTGGGTGAAAGACTCAACATAAACCAGGATGTGTACTTGCAGCCCAGAAGGCCAACTGCATCCTGGGTTGCATCAACAGAGGAGAGGTCAGCAGGTCAAGGGAGGTAACTCCTGACTTGGAGTGCAGGTCTGGACTCCTGACTGCATCCAGGTCTGTAGCCCCTAGCACAAGAAGGATGTGGTGCTGTTAGAACAGGTCCAGAGGAGGGCTACAAAGATGATCAGAGGGCTGGAGATGCTCTCCTGTGAAGAAGGGATGAGAAAGCTGGCAATGTTCAGCATACAGAAGAGATGGCTCTGGGGAGACCTCATTGCAGGTTTTCAGTACTTGTGGAGAGCCAGAAATGACCAGAGAATGTCAGAGAATCTAAATATAAGCATAAGATCAATTTTGCAAGTTTATTGTCATTCCTCCTGCACCTAGGTATGTTGTGATTCAGATTTGATCATAACAGTGTGCCAGAGAGACCAGATATATCAAACCTGTTGTGCAGATAAAGCAGTAGCCCTTTTTCACCCATTAAAAAGCATGCTAAGTATTTTCTAAGTAGTATTTTCTAATGGTTATCCCTGATATAAGTGTACTGAAGTAGAATGACTAGCAACATTGTAGAAAAGTCTTGTATCCATTTTAACATCATAGTCATCAGTAATGTATATTTTATTAGTAATGTATAGTTTATTTTATGTATATGTATATAATAACACACCAGTTAAACCAGTTAATTCCTGGTTAAAACAGAATTAGTTCTGGTCCTAAAAAAAAAAAAAAAAAAAAAAAAAAAAAAAAAAAAAAGAGAGAGAGAGAGAGAAAATAAATAAAAGAAAATAAAAAAATAGGATGAACTATACCATAGCAGATGAAATCTCGCTTTATCTTTTGGGGAGTAGGAAGAGGAACATAAAATACCAAAGATGAGTGAGATAAAATGAGGAAGAAGGAAGTTGCAGTTGGACACCAGCTCTCCTTTCAAAGAGTCCTGAACTTACCTCAAACCTGTGTGACTAATATTAGATATTAGATACAGGACATTAGTTCTGTAATATTGTATATTCACAGCTAACTTAGGATAAGTTTATTAAGAACTAATTGTTCTAATAAGTAGTGATAATGGCTGATAATAATCACGGCTGCCAAAATATATTGTTAATGAACTGTCATTTTGATATATGAAAAGAGAATGATTTATTAGATTTTTGAAGATGGTATTCCAGTTAACACAGAAATATCTAAATCTCTGACTCCATATAAGTATATTCAGTGCAAAAGGTGTGAAGACAGCTAAGCTATTCAGACAAACATATACATACCTCTTTTTCATGAAAATGAAAGGTAACAGTACAGATATGACCTGCCTTTTAGATTTTATCATAGTTGTACAACAAAGCCGCCATGGTACAGAGAATTTTAGAGAATATATTGTTGAAATAAGTATACAGCAACTAGATAGTGATTCCATTATTAAGCTCATCTCTTGCAGAAGCCATTTTACTATTTGAGTGGCTGTTGTCTGAAAACAGAGGTATGACATTCACATAATTTCTATTATCAAGCTTCAATCAGAATTTCCTTGCAGTTTCAAAGGAACCTCTTTCTTCTAAGTGATTTTAACTACTAAACATTATCTTTTCAATAATTTCTAAGAACACGTGTGACTAAAACTAGATGTCTATACAAGACCAAGGTCTCACAGTAATAGAGAACTGAATAATTTCTCTCTTTATGAATGTTTAATATGCACTGCCACAACAGGAACAGTACTCCTTTAGACAATGTATTCAAGAATGTAGAAGGGTCTAGCAAACAAAACAAAAAATGTCAGTAAAAGCACACATCACATCTGTAGGTGTCAAAAGTTTTGGTTTAGAGAGCTACTCAGTTGAACTTTCATAAAAGCAGAAAAAGGATTGCTTTCACAGGCTTGAGAAACAAACTGGGTGGCAAAGTGATGGTCCACTGCTTGAATGAGTTGCTAAAATCTTTCTCATCTTTAAAAGTAACACAGGATTATCCATGAAAGTAATTAGGCTAAACTCATGGTGGAGTGCAGATATGTGTGGGGAAGGAAAGGAAAAGCAAGACATCAAGGACTCCATCAAGAAAACAATGAGTATGTAGAATGATTATAAATGGTATGGGATATATTTGTATACCATTGAAAATATACGGGTGAAATATGAAATGATATCTCAGGCTTAATTGCCTTTCTATTCTAAATTCTTTGAATAAATCAATTTCAAACATTCAGAAGTAGTTTGCCAAATTTCCAGTCAAACTGGGAAATCCCTGATTGCCTGTGAGATATTACAACTTTAACTGCTTTGTACATGCAGTTTTGTAGCTCATCACTGTGTTTGTTATCTGATATGATGATCCCAGGTAAATTGCCATGATGGACAGACATCTTTTGGGATGATTTAAAGAACTATACTTATAGAAACCTTCAGGCTTTCTAAAATGAAGTCCTGCAAGTTTCACAACAATATGTTTGTCATCTGAGAGTCTTAGAAATAGTGTTCAAAGACTACATTCTCCCACATTTGAGGAAAGAAAGGCAGTGTTGGCTTTTTTTTTTTTTTTTTTCATTCTTTTTCTAAAATCGCTGAGCAGACAGAAAGGCTATTGAGAAACCCCACAACAGATTCAGTTCCTGGAACTGAGTTCTCCAGGAAGATTTCACCTCCATGTTCACCAAAGGGAAATGAAAATTACAAATCTGCACTGTTCAAAGAGCAAGGTTGTCTTTACATGTTCTCAGCAGCTGAGATTAAATGTTGTCTCAAGCAAGAAAAGAAATAAGAAAGACAAACTAATTGGATGAAGATTGCCCTGTAAAGAAATATTTCTCATGGATGTGTAATGAAAAATTAACA
The DNA here is from genome assembly GCF_964211825.1 of Aythya ferina. Classification (NCBI taxonomy): domain Eukaryota; kingdom Metazoa; phylum Chordata; class Aves; order Anseriformes; family Anatidae; genus Aythya; species Aythya ferina. The sequence goes on along the minus strand of NC_140298.1, from coordinate 68,266,262 downwards.
TATAGAAAAAGTCTGTCTGGATTCACGTAAGCTGTTAAAGTGACTGGGGTATTTGCTTGAATATAGGAAAACAAGATTTAGTGCAGTACATAAATTTCAAAACATAAATACTGATTTCTCCTTGGTATCTGCTAAGAAGGTGTCCTGCCTGCTCTTCACTCAGAAAGGGAAAATGAATCCACCAACTGCTGTGATCTATCAGCCAAAAAGAAGGCCTTCAGCCATAGTATGCCACACCTTTACTAAAAATTTGCCTGAAGCTGTTTGTGTGAGACAAGAATTGTATTTAATTTCTCTGCATGTGTTAGTCATCACAGAATTTTGTGAACAAAGCCACTATTTTCTGCACTTGCTCTGAGGAGCAATTAACAATGCACCAGGCTGAAATGGATGTTGAAAGAGGAGAGGCCTGGTAACCAAATATTAAGAAGTATAAATAAAGATGAATTATTTTTCACAGGTAAATGATATCATTCAGTTCAAATGAAAATGTTTGTTTTCCACTTCCAGTTATCTCAATTGTCTTAGGGTAGAAACATTTCTCAGTTGTCTTGAGGGAGAAAGCTGGTAAAGTATTCTGTCTGCATATTCATCTCCTACTTTATAAAACTACATCAACTTCTCACATCCTCCTTTCTTTATTATATTTTTCTCTGTTTTTGTTCTTCTCCACATAAACCTTTTCCTTTTCTGTCAAAACAAAACAAAACAAAAAAATAAAAAAAAAATTGAACACCTGTCTTTTCAGTCAAGATCCATATTAGAAATGCTTACTTACAGCATGTCTCCTATATAATCATTCAATTAAGAATTAATAAGGGAGCTTCCATCTTAATTAAATATTAAATGGCTTTAAAAAATCTTATTTAACGTAATAAATATTCAGAGTTAAATTAATGTCTTTGTCTAACTAATCCAGTGTGGCAAAAGCAATAAACTGTGCTATAGTAAATATGTTACAATTTTAAAACAATAAATTTTTTTTTTCTCAGTTATTGTTGTATCTAGGCTAATCTGAGGTTAAACCACTAAGACTTTACTTAGCTAGAGAGTCTCATCAGCAGAAGTAAATCTTAATTACATGACATATACAAAATAACTACAAAATCTCTCTGAAAGACAGAAAGCTTAAATTGAGTGAATTCTCCAAGTAATGCATTCAGTGGGTGCTTTAAGATAATAGTGTTTTTTTTTTTTATCTCTTTAAACAATACATAAGCTCCATAGTCATATTACTGTTGTGGGAATTCTCTGTTGATTTTAAAAGTACATAAACTACTATAAGTCTATGAAATTCCTTTATGTATGAGAAAAGACTATATGTGCATACATTTTACCGGGAAAATGTCTGAAATAATTGCTTAGAGTTTTCTGCTTCCTTTTTAGTGTACATTAAGAAAACCATGGAAAGATCATTTTTCTTTTTAGGTCTTCAAGGTTTTCCACTGGGCCAAAGTCCACTATTACCATTCTCCCCTCTGATAATGAAGCCAGAAACAGTCTTCATTTTATTAGGTCTCTACAAGCATGCTGTTATTTCTTAGTAACATATTTGTCAATTTATTTGGATCATCCTTTGGAAAAAAGCAGCTGAAGATGTTCAGCAAGATCAAGTGCACTATCGACAACAGGCATCTGAGATTTTATACTTTTAAGAAGTCATAAAAACACTTGATAAATCTCAAGTTGCGTGCTTCATTTTGTTTTCTACAGGGTGACAGATAGATTATCTAAAGAATCTTAAAAAACTTCAGAGGCCTTGTACTCTCCTTAAGTAACATATTGTCCGCCTTAATTTGAACTAGGTTTGCGTATCTTACGTATCTTGCGTATCGTTTTAGTTCTTATATACTAGTTCTTATATACATATATGTATATAAGTATATAAGAACTTATATAAGTGTATATAAGTGTATATAAGTTCTTATATACTTATATACACATATGTATATATATGTATATATATATAAGTGTATATAAGTTCTTATATATATATATGTATATATATATGTATATAATATTCTCTTTAAATTAAATCATCTGTGGGAACAGTCATCTCAACAGAGAACATTATTTCTTCTCATTCACTCAGAATTACTTGGTATTCAATACGGAATTGATAATTAATTACAATTTTAATACAGAATTGATACAGTTTTTGTGACTATAATTCAAAGTGCTTTTGTGAAAGCTCAGACTGTAGAAATGAGCACCACAAAGAAGCTCATAAGAAAATATTTATTCTGCATTTGGAGCCAAATTTAGATTGTGGCTTGTTAGGACAGTTAGGAAAACATACCCTTCTGCTTGTTAAGTAAAATTCATTAAATACTGTGAAATGGTGGGAGGAAGTGTTTCTTGGAGGAATAAAAAAAGTCTATTTTACAAAAATCATTTATAATGGATACAGTAACACATTAATATTAATCAATTTCCATTTTTAATATGTATATATTATATATGGTGTACATGATTTTAATCAAATCATTTGATTCTGCTAGGAAAGCAGAAAATATATTATCTCTTGCCCTGGTTTACAATGAATTAACATGTGTCTTAGAGTTTCAGTAGAATTGAGTGGGAAATGCTTAATTTTAGTAGTGATTACACTCCAAAAGTGATGTAAATGGCTACACATACTGCAGAATAAGATGGTTTCAAGATTGCATCACTTCCTAGGCAATATGACAAGTGATATAGTCATTAACTCAGAGCAACACAACTAAATGCATTTAGAAGAATGACAAACAAAGAAAGCTTTGTCACAGTAATTAATATCACAAAGTGATGTTGTTACTGTTACTGAAGCTGCAAATCAAACACATGGCTTTTATTTTTTTTCCTGCTTGAACCTACATATAAACTATATAGAATCAAACAGATATTACTTCCTAGAGTACAAGAGGCAGAAAAAATCTTATTGATATCATAAGGCATTCTGCACGAGAAAAGGGTAGGAGGAGGGCCCCATATCCCTGACAACCATAACAAAATATTTGCTTAGTCTAGTATACATGATCTACTTTTAGTAGCTATTTTAGGAATGGATTGATTCAAAGAAAATTACAACTATTGTTATTTTAATATACATTTAGATTAATATTAACTCTTGGTTTATACTAGAATAAAACTGGGGAATGATAATAGAAACTGGCATGGAATGTGAAAAGTTAAAAGTGTCTTAAATCCCCAAAGAAGCCATTCAAGAACTAATTTCTTTTCCTATTTAAAGGGTGTACGTTAGTCGATATTTTAAGTTAAGGTTATAAAAGTATGACAGAGACTTCCATATATTTTTTCATTAACTTGCTACTCCTTTTAAGGAGTTATATTTATTCGTGTTTCTTGCCTCCACATCACCCAAACAAATTAATATTTTGTTGTTAGTAAAGAGTAAAGAATTAATACCTATTGGTCTGTTATAAGTGTCCCTTAACAGATGACATTTAAAATTATGCAGAGGAATAAATCATCCTGTTTTTCCTTCTCACTAGAGACTACTTTTTATACACACATTTTGTGATATAAATCTTTTATCACATTGACATCAATAGAGAAGATTCAGCCCCTACTGAATGGCTTAATAGAAACTTTGAGTATGGAATTAAAATCTTTCATGTCTTCGAAGTTGCAGATCTCTTTATCATGCATTTATAACAGTGTAAAGGGTCATCTTAACTTCCGTAATCCTATAGAGATTTATATATATTCCATTCCCCCTCACCCATTTTTTTTTTCAGTGCTGTTTTTTCAGCACAGAGCTGTTGAAAAGGGGTCAGTAAAATTTATTTTACTGACCCCATTGTATATAAATGTTTTTATTTTTAAGTGAGTGCATTTACATGGTTGTATAATATATCTTTCAGAATAAAGGTGTTTCTTTCTTTTTTTTTTTTCTTTTTTTCAAGCATGTATACCTTAAGATAATTTGACAACCTTTATTCTATCCATCTACTGAGTAAGCAAAATCCTCCACACATGCTCATGAAAACCTGAAAAATGCCTTTGTATTCACTTAAATTTCATGCAGAATTTCAGGCTGCTTGCTTGCTTTCAGAATTGTTCTCAATCATAATCATTCTGAAGGGAACAATTAAATCTAACAGTCTGAAAAACTGTTCTAAAAGAACGGATGGGTAAGTTGTCTGATAAAAAGTGAGAGATTTTTTTTCATATAACAACAAAAAAAGTCTATTCAAGTCCATGAAGTGATCTACAGTTTTTGAGAGGATATTTTCAGTCTCATTTTATTTGTTTTCCTTCAATATTCTCAAAAGAAAGCTTACAGAAAATAAAAATTTTATCAAAGTCATTAATTTGGAACAGAGGTGTCATTTTGTAAGCAGTGTCAGTTTTGAAGGCAGAGAAAAAAATAACACAAAATAAACACAAATTAAACTGTGTACAAAGGAAAAGAACTAGATATGATTAATAGAAATCTGACATGAAGCAAGATGTAGAAATCTGACATGAAGCAAGATGTGTTATTTTAAAGTTTAAGAATTACCATTTAATTTCCTTGTAAGAATATAACAAGAAGGCCATGCTCAATGGCAAAGGTCCTCACAGGTTTCCTGCTGTATCACTTTGTAGCATCAGGGATATTTGCAGTGATATTTGTTTGTTTGTTTCTTAGTTGCTTTTTTTTTTTTTGCTTGTTTTGTTTTTCTTTGTTTAAATTTCTTTTAATTAAATCACTAATCCTATGGTTAATTTATATATTAATTTACATCTGGCTCTGTGAGGGTGGCTGTAGTAAAGGATAAGTACATCGAGTTGATTATGATATGAGAAAAATTCAGGTAATGTGGTCAACTTGCAGCTGTGGAGTAAGTTTTCCTGCAAGGTTTCTTTTATTCAGGCTAATTATAGTAAAATTTTGCCTTCTTCCTGTCCTTTCTGTGGGTGATAAGGTTCATAACTGCATTCAAAAGACAGGTTGCAGTGCCTGCCAGCCAATAAGATATGGAAAGCAGAAATCCTGAGACATATATTTTATAAGTTAGGCCTACAGGTGCATAGGTTTACAATCAGCCAACTCATATATAACCATCTGAAGCACCACTAACTGGAAAAATTAACAGAGGATAGTAGCTGACAAAAACAGTGACTGTAGGAAATAATAATAATAATAATAATAATAATAATAATAATAATAACAATAATATGGCTGGTTTTTTCCCCCAGTTAATGTTTGGCTTGAAAAATGTGCTTAAATAAAAAAAAAGGAAAAGATTCATAAAAATATACCAAGCTTTTTTTCTTTTTTTCATAGAAAAAGTGTTGAAACAATTTTTGTTGCTTTCATGCTTCATTTCAATATTAAACAAATTTACTTCAAGGTGATAGAGGATTTATTTCAAGCCAACTCAACTTCAGTATTTTAAATTAGATTTGGTAATATATAGCATTATGGATACCTAAGATATTACGGTGTTTGAGGAGCAATTTTATGTTTTAATCAGATAAAAGTTATTACTGAAATGAGCAGATTTTAAATATTCAAAACTGTAAATTTGAATATCATCAAATAAATATGCTGGAATTTCTACTTTTCAAAATTCTGGTTTGTGATTCTAATTTTGAGGGAAAAGAAGCCAAAATAGCAAAACATCAGAATTAACAGTGAAATCATAATTATATATATATGTATCTATATATATATATTTCAAATAGCTCTAGAAGACAAATAGGGAACAAAACAAGAGAAGAGATGTTACTTCTGAAAGTTTAGAATAGTAATGCTTTCTCTATTGGAACATGTTGAACTACCTTTTGTCATCCTGAAGAAAACTTTTAGAATAAAAGGAAAGGTCACCAGAATTTATGACAGACAGGCAGCACATTGCTGTTGGGTGCATTTGATTCAGATATATGGGGACTTCCTTCATAAATTTTTGAGAATCTGTATAAATTTTTTTAAGTTAAATCTTTTTGGTGACACCTCTCTTATATCTCACTCTCCATTCACCTTGCTGTCAAACCTAACTGTTTATTTCAGGATCTTTTAAAGCAATATTTGTGAGAATGTGGGAGGTAAAAAGCCATATTAATCAAAGTGACTTGTGCTCCTTCAAAAATGTATTGGCTTAGCTTTTGAATGACCAATGTTTTTTTCAAGACCATTTGCAACCAAACACTATTCAGTTAACACCTGGGCACCAATTTAAGCATACATTTTTTGTGGAAAAAAATAGAAGCAACTTTTCAGAAAGATTATGTAGGCGACATACAGTACCACTTGAACCAGGGTATATAGTCCCCTATACATAAGACTGTTTATTCAGACATGAGAAAGATATCTCCACCTTCACTGTGATATGCAAGCACCACTTTCTAAATTTAAAGTCTTAGAAAGTTAGGTCATAACTATTATAGTTGTTATTAATGAATCACAATTTCATAGTTACCTTATTAGCAGATGAAATATTAAAGTAAAATAGCAAAAATCATGTTTATCATGCAGTCAGTAGGATAATAGGAAAAAATTAAATTAAATTATTGCTGGATAACAAAAGGAATCACTGTTATCTTGGTAGCGGGAAGTGGATCTCCAGAACTTCCTAGCCAAGGCATACAACTTAGCATAATAGTCTGATGTGCATTGTCTGTCATCTTTCTGGAGTATTTAGGCTGAGGAAGACTTATGCTCTAGATTTTTTATGAGAAATATTTTATATGCCGCAGTTTCATGAAAATAATACGTCATTTCATATTTTGAGCTTAACTGAATGCTGTTAGCATGTGAGGTTAGACCAAGAGGGTCCCAATGTTCAGAAGACTTTTTCAGAATTCCAAGATATGAGAAGTATCATGATAGTAACTCTTCTAGACATATGCATTGGTATGGCTTAGGTTATCTATGAGTGTTGTAGAAGGAGTAGAAACAAGGCTTCCCATAACTGGCAATTTCCAGTAACTGAATTGCTGAGAGAGATTTTTGTTTGACCTTATCAGAAGTTATCACTGGAGAGTGACTATTTACTTATACTCGATATAGACAGAATACATTTTTTTTTTTTTTTTTTTTTTGCAATACCTTACATACTGAGAAACAAACTGGTAGATCTTTGGGGAAATCAGATAATAGACAGAGAAACACTAATAGTCTCAGGTGCCAACAGATGAGCTCAAACCATGCCTAAATGCCTTCTTTTTTGAGGTTTTAGTTAGTGAAGAGATACATTAGATACGTTGAAATCTGTACCTCATAATGGGATATCATGTGTTGATCTTAGCACTGACTCAGACTGATGATGACACATGATACAGTGCTACATCATACAGCAATTCTAGCTTAGGAAGCAGTATGGGTGGGATGCAGCAACCATAAAATGTTCAAAAGAAAGCCTTACTAGCTTGAGTATTAATGTGACTATGCTATTTGCTGAAGCAATCTTTGCCAGAGACAGCTTGCATTACTTTTCACAGCATTTCTCAGTAGACACATTCTACATCATTTGGATGTCCTGAAATTGGTACCTTTGGCCTTGTAGTTCTGTGTAGGAGTGAATAATTTATGTGTGAGTTGTTTTTGTTTGAAAGTTTCATTGGGTACACTTCTGTGTTACAAAATAAGGTTCACAAATTCAATTATAAAGCTCTGCACACAGTAGGACTGGTTTCTCTATTCACAGTTTGAATGCCAAGATGCCTGTGGATAGGTAGGTATGTCTGTCAGTGATCACAGCACCCACTGTGCAGAAATGTGCTTTAGAATAAACATTTTAGATTTTGAAAGTCAACAGAGCTTAACAGCAAGACATAGACTATATGCTCTAGGCATCTTTGGCATTCAACACCTAAAAAGCAAGCATTCAAATCTTTCTGGGTAATATAGACCACCTTGTTTAATTACCTGGTCTAGTTATTCAGTCAATAGAATGACAGTAGGTTCCTCTTAAGAATCAATTGCAAAATGCTAAGTGAGTTGCCTGGGACTTTCAATTGACTGTGGACAGAAATGGAACTCTTCAACAGGAGAGCTCAAGATACAAGGTGATATGTTGAATCCCAGAACATAGTCATGGAGCTAAAGAAATGTGTCAGTCTGCACAGACTCTTCTTCAGATTGCTGTATCCTTGACTAAGATGAAGCAATTGATTAGGTTTAACAACAAAGTGCTTGAGATAGTAGCCATCTTCTGTACAAAAGCCTATCTGATTGCACAAAAGCACAGAAAATTCAAATTCCTTGGCATTAAACCTTGCCTCCCATTTGCAAGCATTTAAGTTCAAGCGGCAGGTATAGCACACAAAAGGTGGCTAACAGGATGTGTACTTCCCTTCCATATTCTCAATCCTATTCTCACATATTGAAGCTGACATTGAATAACCAGGAATAAAGGACAATGGGAGGAGGAAAGCAAAGGTGAGGAGGAGTCTAAAGACTCCATTCCCCTGACCAAAAAACAAACAAACAAACAAACAAACAACAACAACAAAAACTCAGTTCTGCTACCACACTGCTTATGCATTTTGCATGTCATTGAACAAAAACCAGAAATAATCTGAAGGAGCATAAAGTTGTTTTGAATGGAAGTAGTCATGGTCTCTGTGCTTTACATAGAGATCAATGTCATCTGTGTTTGTCAGACATGCTTAGGGGCCCTGACAGTTGGGTCTCTCAGGGATTCAGGCTGAGTTTCACTTTCCTTTCATAGATCTTAAGCATACAAATGCTTTCTTGTCCATAGTGTAAGTGCTTGTTGGACTAGACAGTGAAAGAAATAGGCTTTAGGTATCCTTTGAAATTCAATCTTTTCCATTGCATCTATGCTGAACAGGCAGTCTGCGATTGCATGTTAAACCTTTTAACTGCTTTGTTAAAGTGTTACTCCATGGTTTCCCCCAGTATAAAACCAGTATAAACAGGCTATGGAAAAAACACTTTGTGTACATTCCCCGTATGTATCTGAATGCTGGGCATCTTATATTGTTATCAAGGTGATGGTTGCACTTCATTCATGGCTTTTTTGTAAGACTAGAGCTTTGTAAGAGTTGCTTTGTGTTGAAGAGCTTAGGGATTAGCATCTGTCTGGCTGGAATGAAGATGCAACATCTGTATCCTTTCTAGCAGGCTGCAGCTACATTAAGGCTGGACAGATTTTGGCTGAAGGGGATGGCAGGTTGTACAACGGTGGTAGTCCAATGAGGGCTGGTAACAAGCTCCATCACCTGTACTAACTCACTTAGAACAATGTGAACTGCAGTAAAAGCTGGTATGTTGTGTAGCGCCAGGAAGACCAGTCACCCTCTGTTATGCAGTAACATTTCCACCCTCCACTGAGACATAATATCAGCTTTCTCCCCTTGTGTTTGTATTCATCTTATCCTGCAAAAGCTTACAGTGAGAATGTAGCAAATCACAGGGATCTATATAGTACCAAACCACAATGATGAATCTAGTGATCTTCATGGCACCAGCTTGGGACCCTAAGCAGTAGCAATCTATTTGCATAATGTTGCACCAAACAAAAAAAAGCATCTTCCTGGAAGACTTTTGCCAGGAAAGTAAAACTGGCTTATTAGGATATTGAACCTTGTCGTATTTAACCTGTCATTTCGATAAATCTCGACAAATTTTCATATGTGGTCTGAAGAGGAAGAACAATGAGAAAGATATTTCCCAGTTAAAAGCCTGGCCTTGCTATATCTTTACGGATCAATGGAAACTTCTTTTATCCTCCCCGAAGGCAAAGCCAAAAACAGTCTGTATATAAGTTAAAGGAGAAATTAAGTACACAATGTCTTATTCCATTACCGTACACCTTTTGGAGTAAAGTGCACATCCTCAGTGTGATCTATCAAGGAGATAGACTGTTACACCAGTATTTCTCTTGTTGTCTAGTCTGTAGAGGAATAAGACATTACAGATGGCAAAGACCAGAATCCGCCCAAAAATGTTTAATGCAGGTTTTATTTTTTTTTAATTTTTTAAAGAAAAAAAAAATAAACAGTTATTCACATTTCAATGTGTCAAGGTTAAGATATAAAGGATATGCTTATAGATTTGATTGATTTTTTTTTTTTTTTTTTCATTTTTAGCATGTAGTAAGTCACCCATCATAAGATAGTCACCCATCTGCCTTCTACATTTTTGATTCTGGAACACATAGCAAATTTCTAGATGAAGCCTAACTGCAGATTTTGCATTCAGTACAGCCAAGAATTATGTTGGTGACACTGTATTAGAAACTATTAGCATAAAAATACTGTGGTTTCATGACACAACATGAGTTATAAATTATTTAGTTCATCTGTAAGCCAACTGGTTATGGGAGTACACAATGTAAATTTAGTTTATCTTTATCTTGATGAAGAGGTTCTTCAAATATGTTGTTAATCCTTCTAATGGATGCTCCAGTATTTTCCAAGAAAACAAAAGTCATTCCAAGGGAAATAAAATTATTTTTATATATATATATATATATATATATATATATATATTCAATATTTGTTGTTTTTCTGTTGGGTTAGAAACTCAAAAACAGGAGACTTTTTTTTTTTTCCTCTGTTTTATTTACTTTTACTGAAACCTGAAATGAAATGGAATACATAGAGTTGGCAACTGACCTACACAGAACAACTGTTCCTTTATCTTCATTTTCAAAAATAAGATCAAAATAAAACAAAACTTTTTTGATGATCAAATGTTTGGTTATTTATTGCCCTCTTATTTCACAGAATCACAGAATTGTCTAGGTTGGAAGAGACCTCAAGATCATCGAGTCCAACCTCTGACCTAACACTAACAAGTCCTCCACTAAACCATATCGCAAAGTTCAACATCTAAACGTCTTTTAAAGACCTCCAGGGATGGTGACTCCACAGAGGTCTTCATGGATGTCTCCATTCAACAGATGGATTTCACTTCCATTTGTTTGGATATGATTCAAGAAACAATGATAATGTGAAACAAAAGTACATGTAATTTCAATATTTAGTTTTAACATGGCCAGTTTTATAGGGGATTCTACACTAATGGGCTTTGTAGGCAAATTTTGCAAACTTGGTAAGATTAGTCTTTTAATAAATTCCCTAACTGAAATTTGATTTTTTTTAATTTTTACTTTCTAGTGAGGAAACAAAAATAAAATTATTCTTCAACAACATCTACATACTATTGACAAAGTAAGAGGTTGAAATATGTCTATCTGGCTTAAGGAAAGAAAGAATTTATCTGGTTGCATCCATTTCAGCGGGATACCACTGGCATGAGTTGAAAAGCTTTTACAATTCAATGAAAAGCATTCCTTTGATATGAAAGTCTGACCCCTCTACTCCTCAAATATTTGTCATGGTTCTGATAATGTTAACAGCATTTTCAGCAGTCTTCTCAACAGTGTTAACTGGAGAGTAATCTCTGTGAGGAATTCCCCAAACACTTCTTCAGGGAATTCCCCAAACACTTCTTCAGTTAAGAAACATGTACAAACACAACATGACTGCTTAGCCAGCTGCCCAGCAGGTAAAAGAAATTTATCTAGCCTGGATTTCCCTTAAGCTAAATTCCCTTTCCTTGCCCAGTTTCACAGAAGCTTATAACATATAAAGAATGGGATTGGTGTCACGTCTGGCATAAATTCAGCAGATTTTTTTTTCTTGCAATGTACAAAACTTACCCCCCCCCCCCCCCCCCCAAATCCCCCTCCCCAAAGGTTTTTTTTCCTTACCAGACCTTGGGAGAAAAAAAAAAAAAAGATTATGTAATGTCTCTTCAAAAATACAGCTTTAAAATCTCTCTTTGACAGTGGCTTTTTAATATTCAACACTGAAGAGAAACTAGTAACGTGTGGAAAGTAACACATTTGAAAGTAAACAAAAAAAGATAAATACAGATGAAATTCCCCCAACACACCCCTAAACTATTTATTAAAATAGTTCCCTTTATCAGTATTTTGGCAAAGTAGAAGTAAAATTGATTACAGAAACTAGTAAATTTTTAGAAAATTATAGAAGAGAATAGGATCTTAATTGGAGACCAAGTTGAACTGCATCTTCTATGCATAGTTTTTAAAGTTTGTTGTTGTTGGCAGTAATGGTTTGATTTGAAAAAGAAGAAGAAGAAAGGGGAAAGAAGAAGAAGGGGAAAGAAGAAGAAGAGGAGGAAAAAGAAACCTGTTTCATTGCTTTTCTCATGTCTGCTAACAATCAGTTTTATCACTTTTTTTTTCTATTAAAAATATTCAGAAAGAATAATGACATGGCTATAGAAAAATTGAGGTGAAGAGTCAAGTCATTCCTGAATGTATGTCTGAGGTGGATTCAGTTGGCTAAATGTCACCAAAAATTCACAGAGCTCCCAGAAGAAAGCTAAATACAATTTGGAGACTTTACTTGCTGAGGAAGATACTGAAGTTGCTATATTGAAAGAAAACACTGAGGTCAAGGCAGACTGGTTCTGCTTTTACCAGTCTGCAGAAACGTCTAATTTTCCAGATACCTTGAGAAAACTTCCAAAAAGTTAGGTTGCATTTTCACCTCTCTAATCAAAGCACTTAAATTTCACCGTGGCTCCTAAAATGAACTGATTGGTGCTTCCAAATAAATTTTCCACATAGACTCAGTTTTGCTTTTGTTCATACAGCTACATGTTATGTCTACTTGTAACATCACACAAATACAAATGCCAGATGTGGACTTTAAAATATCACAATCTGGTCTTTTTGAGTAAGTATATCTGACCACAAATTTATCCAGTTATTCCCCATTTCAAGTCCCATATACTGTGATTGAATTTAAGCATGTTATTTATAAAAGTATTAACTCCTGAGTTGACTACTTCAAATAATGCAGATTATTCCACTTTAGAGATTGAAGAGTTTTATTTTTGGCAATGTTAGGACAGACTGATTGTAACAGTTTTAATTTGTCTTCATTTTCTTGTTGGGACAGTTCGCAGAAACCTAGCTTGTATTACAACAGAACAAACAAATTTGCATAGCATCTACTACTACTGTTCTATGGTAGTATGTAGTAGTATATTTAAATATATGATAGTATATATAGTAGTATATATATTAAGATAGTATATATAAATAGTAGTATATTTAAATATATAAATCTATTGATAAAGCATATTTCATTACAGCACAACTCAGCAAGGTACTGAGAAATCTGGCTCATAACCAGAAATTCACTTAGGCACAATTAATTTCATTTACTTTAGTGGCTTTCTTGGCTGGAGTTCCAACTGTTCAGAACCTTACTTGACTCAGTTTTAAAATAATTCACCAGCCAAATGCTTCATATTGCACCAAGACACAGCATGACAAATAGTCAATAAGGATGAGAACAATAAGGATTACAGTCATATTGTAATGCGGTTGCACATTTTAGTATATTCTATAGCTCTATTTTTTTTTTTTCAAGTGGATATTGACTCCCTTATATTCTCATCTCGAAGAAGCTGGGAGAGATTTACATTTTAATGTTAAATTTAAATTTTAGAGCTTTGATCTGGTCATAAAGGGGCAAAGGCTCTGTGGATAAGTGCAGAGATATTTATACACATGAAAAATATGAAGGAGTAGCTTGATGTTATGAACATGAAGAAGACGGGGGGGGGGGAAACAAACAAACAAACAAAAAAACAACACACACATCAAAATCAGCAGCCAAGTCAGAACAAAACTTGCTAAGATAACAAAATACTAAGTTCAAAATAATAGCAACTTCCTGCCTGTTCTTCTCCTCCTTCCCCACTTCATCCAATTTCAAAGACGCATCATTTTCTGGGAGCCCAAAGAATGATAGTGATTTTATTTATTTTTGATGTTGTTTTGTTTTAGATCATAAGAGGCAAAAGTTTCAGGAACATTGCCTGAGTCTGTAACTTTCAGGAACATTGCCTCTGAGTCTGAGACTTACATAAAGTCACTAAAGAGGCTTATACAAGTCATTGCCCCTATGTATCTTATTCTCTAGACAGGTTTCACATATGTCCACATGAACAACTTCTTTAGGAACTTATAAACAACTTCGATAAATTGAGCAGTGTCTAAATTCAGTCCAAGTTGCCATAATTTGCAGGTGAATCTGTCCTGTGAAGATAAAGGGCTCTGTAAGGGGTGAGTTAAGACAGAACTTAAATATGTTGTGTTTTAAAAGTAATAATAATAATAATGGGACATGGCTGAATTTCTACCATACAAACATCTAGGCAAGTCATTGGTTAAGTTAATGATAGAATTAGGTAGCTTGCCCAACAGCATATAATTCTTCTCATCTTAAGATAAATATCTTCAGGCTGTGTACTATAATATGCCTTGTCTTCATACAGTATAGACTTACTTTTCACTGTAATTTTACACTGTTATTTCAGCATGCATCACTTAAAAAGAGAATGTAGTTGGTACTAATCTGCTAGCAGAGTGACTGCAACAGCAACTGGGCAAGAATCTAATGAAAAAATAGAAAGATAAAAACAAAGAAAACTGAGGTAAGAGCGCCAAATCTTGTCTTATTCATATGTTTTCATAGAAAGTAATGTAATTAATTCAGAATTATATAATGGCTAGTAGAAATATGCCTGCTCCTGCATAAATGAGGCCACAATATTACGTGTTTGTAACTCAACAACCCCTATTAAATCAATTGATGAATATGTAGGTACAACATTTACTGTAAACAATGATGTTCCAAGATAATAGCTGGAAGGTAAATTGCAGCGTTGAATATAAGGAAATAAACAGGGGATTCCTGTTAACACCATTTCTGCAAGCATAGTCTCCCTAATGTATTGATGTTGAGATCAGCATCAAATCATAGCCATTCACTGTAAGGAGACGTGAGTAGTGTACTACTGTGAGTAGTACTATAAGTACCACTCACAGACAAGTACAGACTTCTGTACAGAAAAGTCACAGGCAAGTACAGACTTGTTTTCTGTACTTCTCTCCTATAAGCTTTTTTCTGGTTTCCACATCCAACTGAAAATACAAGATGAATAGCAGCTGGAAAGCATGATGAAGCTGCAACTTCTTACTGAAGAGCTACATAGGATATTACATGAGCTGTTCTGTTGGTAATCTGGCAGAAGACTGAAGCTTTGCAAAGGCTGCATCTGTGACCATGTAGATGATTCTGTGATTCAATGTAAGTAGGTTACTTAGACTGAGATTGGATTAAAGGGGAAAAGAATACTGAAAAGGGACTGAACGGTTCTTGTTCTGACTATGATAAATATCTCAAACTAGAAGTGAGCTTTTGCATATTTCCATATAAATAAAGACCAGAGTTCAAATGTGTAATTATTTATTCCTTCACTGTATGTTCTTAAGACAGCACCTGTCCAGAGGCGTATCTGCCATTTTTTAATATATGGCTAGTGAGCTGCCATTTCTTCAAGAAATATAATAAATCAGGTAGTAAAAGAATAGTTACACCTTTATAACTTTGGTTTGCCATCTATTAATATTGAAACCTATTTATTGTACTTCTGCCAATATCTGGCCAAAATGATATATGCAAAAATGGAAAAGGAGGACCTACTTGAAGGCATCTGATAGGTTGCAGAGTTTAGACTTCTGCTGTTACAAGTATCAGTCATGTCATGACCCTTTCTTAAATGTGTTGAGATCAGTTATTAGTTTCATTGGAATGCAATTGAAGAATTGCTTTCATAGCAAGGAATCTTCTTGATATTTCCAACCAGTTTATTTTGTTGTATTATTGTGCAAACCATGCTCCTTAGCAGCAGTATCTGATTTCCCTCAGTGACACTTATGCCCTCTACAGATACAAAAAACAGCTCTCACCATTTGCTTTACTCGAGCTTTACTATGCTTTTTGCTTTTTCATAGAATCATAGAAACACAATGTTGGAAAGGACCTACAAGATCATCTAGTCCAACCATCCTCCTATCATCAATACTACCCACTAAGCTACTAAATCATATCTCATAGCAACTTGTCCAGGTGCTTCTTGAATAAATACCACAAGGGATGGTGACTCCACCACCTCCCTGGGAAAGCCATTTCAGTGCCTGACTGCTCTTTGAGAGAAAAAAAAATTTCCTGACATCTAATCTAAATCTCCCCAGGTGCAATTTGTGGCCTTTTCCTTGAGTCCTATCATTAGTTATCTGAGAGAAGAGGCCAACCCACTCCTCATCACAACCTCCCTTCAGGAAGTTGTAGAGTACAATGAGGTCTCCCCTGAGCCTCCTCTTCTCCAGACTGAACAATGTCAGCCACTTCTCGTAAGACTTGTGCTCCAGACCCCTCAGCAGTTTTGTTGCCCTTCTCTGGGCATGCTCCATACACTCTAGAAACCTCCTGGACTGGTTCCTCTGCACAGTATTATACTTCCCTGATATTATACTATATCAGGGAAGTTGAAGTCTCCCATGAGAATGAGTGATGGTGATCAGGCCTTCCCTCTGATCTTTATCCATAGACACTCAACTTTATCATTCCCAACTGCAAGCTCTTCAACATCAAAACACAATTTAATATAAAGAGCCCCACCACCACACTTCCTATCTTGTCTATCCCTTCTGAAGAGCTTGTAGTTGTCCATCACAGTACTCCAGTCATGGGAGTGATCCCACCATGTTTCAGTTATAGCAATTAGATTGTAATTAACCTGTCTCACAATCGCTTCCGGCTCTTCCTGTTTGTTGCCCATGCTATGTGCATTGGTGTAGATGCACTTCAGATGAGACATCTGCCTCACCCCCCAGCTTCAGCATTGTTCCCCTAGGCACTTCTCTGGGGAGCCCTGTTTTATCCCCTTCCCCGTCATAGGTAGTTTAAAGCTTTCTCGACGAATTCTGCTTGCTCCCGCCCTAGGATTTGTTTCCCCTTTTGAGACAGGTGAGTTCCATCTATCAACAGTAGGCCAGAGGTCAAGTAAACTGCCCCAAGGTCAAAGAATCCAAGGTTCCTGTCTCGACACCAGCCTCTCAGCCAATTATTCATTACCTGTGTTTTCTTAGTCCACTCGGTGTTCTTCACCTCCACAGAAGGAATAGAACAAAACACCACTTGCACTCCTGCTCCTTGAATTATTCACCCTAAACCCCTGAGATCTCTCTTCATAGCTCGCAGGCTTCTCTGAGTGATTTCATCACTGCCCACCTGAACTATGAGTAATGGGTAGTAATCAGTGGGGTCTCTGACCCAGGTAGGCAGCATACTTCCCTACAGCTCAGGTCTGGTCTGCAAATGGGGCCCTCCGGTCCTCTGAGAAGGGAGTCACCTACCACAACCACCCTTCTTGCTTTCCTGGCAGAGGCAGTCTGAATACATGAAGTCGACTGCCTCATCCTTGGTAACCTCTTTGGGGAACCTTCCCATGCCTCCCCACTTACCTCCCCTTCAACATCCAGTGCTACAGATCTATTACTTAGGGGGACCTAAGGACATGAGGGATGCAGAGAGAAGGTTCACCCACAATGCTGAGCCTCTTCCATCCCTCAGGTCCCCTTCCTCTGCCCAACAGGAACAGGGCAGGGGTTCCACCATCAGTTGTGGGATATCTCCCTGGGACCTTTCCCTCTGGCACGCCAGGGAGCTACTCCACCAGTCAATCTCCCACTCACAGTCCCTGATGGCCCTCCCTCTCTCAACCTTCTCTTTCAGCTGACCAGATCTTCCACCTGCTTGCACCTCACACAGGTGCAATACCTACCTCCTCCCCTAGCAGCAGCAGGCAGCCCTCCCAGAGGCTTTTTCTAGGCAGTTGCCATGAGTGCAGCTGCCATTGCCCTGGCAACGCCCACTCCCTGTCAGCCTCTCTTGCAAGAGCTGTCGGGTCGCCCCTGGCAAAGCAAGGGCCTGAGATCCCCCTGCAACTCATGGTTGGGCTCTGCGGCTGCACCAGCACCGAGGCAGCCGACCTCAACTACTGAGGGCTAGAAATGGCTGTTAGCCATTTAAAACTCCCGCCGTTGCCCTGGCACTGCCCACTCCCTGTCAGCCTCTCTCGCGAGCTGGCGAGTGCTGCCTGGACACACTGCTGTCCTGGGCCACCCCCACCACCACTTTCCTCTTGTGAGTATCCCTCATCCCTTCATTAGACCAGCTGTCCTTATCCATAACTGCTCAGTGTCTTCTCAGTTTAAATACTCGGGAGTGTTTTCTGTAATAAAGCCAGTGCTTACCTCTCTGGTAATAACCCTTTTGATACATTCCAGCATGTGCATTTGCTTTCTTGAACCTTGTCATGTAAAGTTCATCATCATACTGAGTTTGAAGCAGCAGACATAACATGCAGACTATGCAGACTAGCAGACTATGACATGGCTCACTGGAGCCTGAGCATTATCCTTCAGCCATAGATCTGATGACACAAAACTGCTGGTATAATTCTGGAAATATAGGCCTTCTGCCTTGATTTTTCATTTGGACAAGTCTCAGGGTACAAGGGGGGATACAGTGAATGTTCTCCTCTGTCATGGCTGTATATTTCAAGAAGTTTTCTTCATGAAAATTTGTGGGATTTTCTCTATTTTTTTTTTTTTTCAGCTATTCACAAGGAATATTTTATTCCAGTGTGATTTATTTTTTGTTATATGCTTCTATTTTATGAAACAGATTTTTTATTGGAATAAAAAGTTTTGGGAATGAAAATAAGGCCTGACTAAATATATATGGGTTCTCTTTTTTTTTTTTTTCTTTTTTTTTTCCCTCCACTTTCATCCTGATAATATATAAGCTACAAGAATATCCATGTTTTAGAAACTTTTTTATCAAACAATATTGCTTAGTGTAGTGTATTACTGACTGAGACAACTCAGTCATCTGTCCTTCACTAGTAATTACAGTAAGCCACAGGTATACAGAAAAAGGCCTACGGCATGCAAGAAAATATAAGAGAATGCATTTATTTATTTTATGTTACTCCTCATGTTCAGAACAATTTATCTAATCATCACATTATGATTTGTGCAGAAACTTCTTTTACCTATTAAATACATATAAAATTCAACGTATGAATTTTGGAGTCCTATTCTGAACAGAACTTTTCATAAACAAGAGCTCTGCCTTGCAAAGGCAAAGATTAAACTCACAATCAGCATTTAAATTAAAGATCTCATTGCTTGTAAGTGTCCTTTAAAGTTATTGGAGGCAACAGGCAGCAGCTCAAAGAATTCCACATCCTTCCCATATGGTTCTGGGTAATAGCTTTTAATAGTAACAAGAGAAATAGTTGAATGTTGGAAAGACATACCCTTATACAATTTTCATTAGCATATTTAAGTACATTTGCTTTGAATATACTTTCTGTTCGCTACCTGTGACTGCATAAAACAACAATGAAAGGTGGTTATGAATTCTGTTGATTTTAACTGTAGGATCAGCCATCAGGATGAAAGAATATAAATAATAACTTTGTCTTTTTGTTATTGGAGAATGATATAACAAATAACTACACACTAAATCAACCTCTAAGTCATTTATGGTTCTGAATATATTCTGTTTCAGATACTCTAATAGCTTAAGCTAATTTTCTACCACAGTTTTGTCCATATTGGTTTTGCAGTAAGTTCAGAGGGCACTTTTAGGCTTCAAAATTCTTAATGACTTATAGGGCAAAATTAATGTAATATTTTAATGAATAATTAGGAACTGAAATACCCTGCTACATCCAAGTCCCAGTGTCCATCTTTTCACAGAAAGGTCCTGCTGTCAGGAATTGGGTTCGTATTTGACTTGAACACAATCAAGTACACCATCAGCGGTCAGCAGCCCAGATGGAGTAGCAGGAGGCATTGTGTAAAATGTCTCACAGCAGATTACATTATTCTCTACACAGAGAACTGAGCAATCTGTCACACCCCTTTTACGGTTTTTTACTGAACAGCTCTGTTGGTGACTACATAACAGTGTGAGAAACTGTATTCCAACTGTTCTTTGGACAAAGGTTACCAGCTGGGAGCATATTTACAGCAACAGAGGGGACATGATTTTAGGGAGTCTTTTTGCATGCTTCCAGAAACAGACTCTCTTTATTACTTCCTTTCTTAACTGTGTTTGGGGATCTAGCTCCAAATACATTATTCATAAAATGGTTTATGTGTGTTAAATCAAATGAAAACTTCCCAGGAGAGGAAAGTGTCCTAATAATGTACAATTATTATGGGAAAGGACACTATGAAGGAAAAGTTTCCGTATCTTCATCTTTTTAACATTAATCTAAGTACCTCAGTACAAACTGAAAGGTTGAGAAAAGTCAAGAGAAAAAATAGGTGACTTTGGAATTCTGGTCAGCTGTCTTTTCAGTTCATCTTTATGAAAGCTGCTGGTTTTACCTCTATTGCAACTGCAGTCATAATGACAACAGTCTTAATAACAGTCTTTCAGATGCCAAATGTATTATTGGTGTTTATTGCTACAAGTATAATGGAAAATCACTGATCATGTGTTCTTAATACATGATACATGGTTCTTAATCTGTGCAAATACTTGAAAGGTTACTCCTCTGTTTACCAGAAAAAAAATAATGAAAATGAATAACCTCAAATTCACACTACTTACACTCTGCATTAGCATGTACACCGTTAAATATAAATATAAATATAATATCTCTGCTATTATAATGAAACAATAAACTGTATTTTGTAAGATTAGGCAGAGGGTTGTTGATAAAAACGTTTTAAAATACAGAACTTTTGATTAGTGAAATCAATGGGATTCAGGCAAT
The DNA here is from genome assembly GCF_964211825.1 of Aythya ferina. NCBI lineage: Eukaryota > Metazoa > Chordata > Aves > Anseriformes > Anatidae > Aythya > Aythya ferina. The sequence goes on along the minus strand of NC_140298.1, from coordinate 68,245,609 downwards.
ATTTTTTGATCTGTACCTGTCTTGTTAGTGACAGGCCACAATTTGTTTTGAAGCCACTAGATGATTAAAGAAGCACACAATACTTATTGAGAAATTATTTGTGTCCATATATTTGTGTTGTCAGTGTTATCCCAATTGTATGTTTGGTAAATATTAAATACATTACATCGAAAATCTTTTAATCAATTAGATTTGAAAAATAACTGAACTTGTGTGTATGATTTTTCTGAATTAGTTGATTTCATATATTTATTATTGAAAGTATTAGGAGAACCATTATGAAATGTAAGTCATGTTATTTATAAAGTGTGTTAAAAATACCGCTGCAGTCCCTCAGTTGCATTAAGGCTCTGTGTGTGCGTGCGTGCGTGCGTGTGTGTGTGTTATTAAAATAATAATGTGCTATCCCTTTTAAGTGGTACTTAATAGATATTGAATGGGACACTTTTTACCTGTTACAAACCTGAAATTCTAGAAGAAAAAAAAAATGCTATGCTTGTCTCTTTTTGTTTGTTTTCTACTTGGCAGCGTAGTCTTCCTTCTGCTACTTTAAGTAGAAAAGAAATGCATTATTATTCCTATTACAAATTCATGGCACTGTATTTCAAAGAACAAGCCAACGCTAGGCTTACATGTTATATTAGTGAGGGCAAGGTTAAGTATGTTTAAAGAGATACTGTCTATTATCCTTAAGTGAATTACTGTGGAAATGCTGGATTTCTGCCCAGAGATAACAAGCAGCTAAGATACCTCTTCAGCTATGCTGATTAATTATGTACTAGTCTCACTACTAATTATGTGGGTTTGATCTTTGGGCAAAATTGGGAGGTTACAGATTTTTTTTTTTTTTAAAGTAAATAAATAAGTAAATATTTAATTCTGAGTCTATTGGGTGAACACTCATTTTCTCCAAGGAGACAGAAAAGCCCTGTGACCAAACGACAGTGTGGAATCTGGCCACCACATGGCATAAATATATTCCACCTAACATAGCATAACAAGCTTTGGTAATTTGCCTTCAAACAGAAAGGAAGAAGAAAGCAAACTGATGATATTTTCAAAATTATTTATCGGTTCATGAGGAAAATTTTTGAACTTCTGTGCACACATTAGCTTTCATGAATGTCTGAGTTGTCTATGATCTGCAAAATTAAGCTGCATTTGAATCTGCTGGTTTATGATTTCATTTGCTGTCTTCTTATTTTTTATAATGACAATCAGTGAATTATTTTCATTCATCTACTCTTTCCTAATCTATGATTTTATTTTGCATTGTCAATAAACCTACAAAATTTCCTCCTTGGGCTGGTTGTAAGGAGCTTTTGAATTTCAGTGACCAAACAAAAACGTTATTCAGGTTGCTTTAATGTTCTAGTACAAATGTCAGGAGCAGATTGTGGTTTGACCTAGAGATCTGAGAAGGGACTTCAGAACTTGCTTGCTTTGCCAGTGTGTTCTGATTTGAAGCTGTCCTAACAACTCAACATATATTACTTGGGTTGGAACACATTTATTGTACACCTAAACCAGACATTCTGGTTTAGCTTCCTCTGTAAGGTATCTTGTATCCACCAAAGTTTAAGGTATTTACCCAAACTAATTTGAATACACAGTGTGCTTTGGATATTCTCTGCAAAATGATGCCACTGAACCAAAACCCTGCTGCAAATACAGCCACAACCTTCTGGAGCATGCTGTAACGAATATTATACACCATATTGTTATACCAGTGCTACATATTGAAACTATTAAACACTTTTAAAGTTAAATATAAAATGCAATATAAAACATCTCAGCTATGCATTGTGGATGTATTGAAACAAGTCCAGAGGAGGTCCATGAAGATGATCATACGGCTGGAGCACCTCTCCTATGAAGAAAATCTGAGAGAATTGGGGTTGTTCAGCCTGGAAAAGAGAAGATTCTGGGGAGACCTTATAGCAGCCTTCCAATACCTAAAGGGTACTGAAAAGCTAGGGAGAGACTCTGTCAGGGAGTGTAGTGATAGAACAAGGAGTAATGGCTTTAAACTAAAAGAGAGTAGATTTAGATTAGAGGTTAGGAGGAAATTCTTCACTCTGAGGATGGTGAGGTACTGGAACACATTGCCCAGAGTTGCGGATGCCCCATCCCTGGAAATGTTTAAGGCCAGATTAGATGGGGCTTTGAGCAACCCGGTCTGGTGGGAGGTGTCCCTGCCCATGACAGGGGGTTTGGAACTAGATGATCTTTAAGGTTCCTTCCAACCCAGACCATTCTATGACTCTGTGATTCTACAAATAAAGATACGCACATCTCTGAAACATTGCATGTGTTCAAAAACGTTTAGGAACTTAGGATACATAGATTTAATTTTATTTAGAAATACCAAAGGAAATTAGTAAATCCAGATCTATAGTATAGTTCTTTAAGTCTGTAAAGTTATTTAACCTTCATTTTGGCTAATAGTCATTTTTGTCATCATCATCATATTTTACACATGTGGATAGAAAGACTGTCTCCCTGAGAAAAATATGTCTGAAAAAAAATAATAATTATGAATTATTTTTAATTAATCTGTAACAAATAAGCACTCAATTTTCTCCCACATCATACAACAGAAAAAACCAGCATACAATCACAAGAAATAATGGTGTGAAACTTTAATCACAAAATGGTTCACATGCAATATACATTAACATTCTGAGGTGGCTTATAAAATAAGCTAATTAGTAACACCATCTACATCAGTGAAAGAAAGTTCAGGAAAGTTCCATATAATTGGAGAAACAACAAGAGAAAGCCTTGAAAAGAAATCAGAAGATATTATTGTGATGTAGAAGCTACACTAAAAAGTGCAATTGCCAACTTTAATCACTAGAGGGAGGTAAGTCTTAATACTCCTTATTTAAGTGCTACAAATGCACTGACTAGAGCAGAGATACCAGTGTTTCTCCATCCATATTTGGGTATATATTTTGCCACCTTTTCAGGACTCCTTATGCACCACTGCCTCCATATATATTCGAAAATGCAAAAGTAATTATCTTAATGAATTTCAGCAAAAAGCAAAACATGTTTAAGTTGGGCATTGAATTACACTGGCATTTATGTCAAGAGTAAATGAGGCCTTAAAACATATCAGCCTCCCTTCCATTATAGACTGCATTTCCTTAGGATGTAGGAGTACTATAATCTATGAAGTCACTGACAACTATGACTTGGTTACCAGGAAAAGAGAGAACCTGGAACTCTACTTCCTTTAAAACCATTCATCTATAAATACCAATAGTTACTATGGTGAAACAAAAAATAAAAAATAACGTTTTATATGCAGTAAGTCACTCATATTGCATATTCCCACTAGTATTCTGCTTGGGAGACATAAAATAAAGTAATCTTTGCAAATAATTAAATATTATTAATTAATTATGAGGAAAGCATGGTAATGTACCTCCAGAGTGCAAGTGGATTGCTTGTCTCACTAATTTTGCTCTCTCTCTTTTTTTTTTTTAATCATTATACTTTGTACTCAGGCCTGGATTCTCTAATAATTTTAATTGAATCAGTGGAAGATGATTAAATGCTTCAGAAAACCAGGGATTACTGATTTCTTTGAAGAAAATGAATTGTTATTTAGGTGCAGAACAGCGTGGTATTTACTAACATTTTTCACCATTTGCCCATTCCTGTAAGGAGCTCTTTAAGGATACCACCTTGAATTCCCATAACAAGTAAGGTATATTCTTAATAACCCACTTCAAATTCACTGTTCTTCCTAAAGATTTTCAGACCTAACCTCTATTTTGTTAATTTGCCTTGACCACAAATTAATGTAATCAATTGTTGCAAAGCTTGATATGTCAAACCTCTGGAATCCCAGAGTGATGCAAACATTCTTTATGTCTTTGGATTTTATATAAAAATAGTAGTAATAATAAAAATAAAAAGTAAAAAAAAAAATAAAATAAAAAATTAAAAAATTCTCCTTTATAACAATCCAGCCTAATCCAACCACCTGGGAAAATATTAAAAGAATATATTGAAAAAATACCAATATAGTAATTCTATCTCCTTCTAAGATAACATCACCCACGCAGTAGATGTAAAGAAAGCAGTGGACATTTGATACTTCCCTTCACAGCATCCTTCTGGACAAATTGTTCAACTGTGAGTTGAACAGGTACAGGATATGCCAGGAGGTTAACTGGCTCAATTGTAGAGCTCAAAGGGTTGTAGTAAATGAGACTACATCTGGCTGGTGGCTGGTCACTAGCAGTGTTCCTGAAGGCTCAATTCTAGGACCAGTTCTGTTAAACATGTTTATCAATGACCTGGCTGTAGGAGTGGAAAGCATTCTCAGTGAGTTTACCAATTATACAAACCTGGGAGGTGTTATTGATCCTCCAGAGAAACGAAAGACCTTGAAGAAGGATCTAGAAAGACTGGAGTATTGGCAATCACCTACAGCATGAAGTTCAACAAAGAAAAATGCCACATGCTGTACCTGGGTCAGAGTAATGACAGACACAAGTACAGACTGGGAGACAAGTGGCCAGAGAGAAGCTCAGCAGAAAGGAATCTGGGGGTTCTGGTTGACAGTAGGCTTAACCTGAGACAGCTGTATGCCCTAGCAGCCAAGAAGGCAAATCACGTGTTGGGGTGTGTTAAACACAGCATAGCCAGATGGTCAAAAGAGAGGATTCTCCCACTATATTTAGCATTGTTGCAGCCTCACCTTAAATATTGTGTGCAATTTTGCTCTCCACAATAAATAAAGGACACTAAGATACTTCAGTGATTCCAGAGGAGGGCAAAGAAGCTGATGAAAGGAATAGAAAGCATGTGCTATAAGGAGAGGCTGAGGACAATTGGGTTGTCTATTCTGGAGAACAGAAGACTAACACGTGACCTCATTGCTCTCTAGAAATTCCTGAAGAGGGAAAGCGTAGATGGGAAAAGTGTACCAGAGTGATGAGCTCTTTCCTGTGGTAACTAATGACAGGACATTCAGAAACTGCTCAGAGATACACCAGAGGAGATTCAGACTTGACCTTAGAAAACTTTTATTTTTCTGTGAGGGTGGTCAAACACCAGAACAGACTTCCTAGAGAGGTGGTTGATGCTCCAGGCCTGTCAGTGTTCAGAAGAGAAAGGGCAACAGTTCTGAACTGAAAGAGGGTAGATTTAGACTTGATTAAGGAAAACAGTTTTTATCATGAATGTGGTGAGATACCAGAAGAGTTTCCCCGGAGTAGCTGTGGATGCTCCATCCCTGGAAGTGTTCAAAGTCAGGTTGAATGGAGCTTTGAGAAAGCTGTTCTAGGGAAAGTTGACCATTGCAGGGGGTTGGACAAGATGATATTTGAAGGTTTCTTCCAACTCAAACTATTCTGTGATTTTATGTAGCTTCAGAGAAAAAAAAAAGCTGAGGCTTATAAGGGCTCTGTTTCAAAATGGTCTGTTAATGAAAATGTAGAATATATTATCCTAAATGTTGCATTAATTAGTGGTTAGGTCTTTCCAGTGTTACCAAAACTTGTGCAGAATTATCTGCATTCTAAGAATTATACTTCAAAAGTTTCATCAGATATCCACAGATATCCGATACTTATAAGCATGTGAAATATGCAGTTGGTACTTTCTATATCTTTTAGTGACTAATTACCTTGAAAAACCCAGACAATTGTTTCCTTGACACTTTTAAGGTGGATGCCTTTTATGTGGTTTTGTTAATCCTTCCAATGATACGCACACACATGCAAAAAAAAAAAAAAAAAGAGAGAGAGAGAGAGAGAGAGAAAAAATGACTCATGCACCAGCATTTCTTCCAATAACTCTTATGAATTTCAAAGCACTGCATGCTTACAAATGCAGCTAATTAGACACTCAGAGACGATGATAAAGTAAATTTCAGCAGGCAAAGCAACAAACATGTGAACTGAAACATATTTGCCTTTGTTCATCTATTTGTCTTGCTTTGCTTTTCTTCTTTTTCTATTCAGCTTACAAGCTGCTCTTTTTCATTTTGTTTTTCGTGCTTGACTGGAAGTGACTACTCCACTTTGCAACCATAGTATCCATGCCTCTGTTATTATTGACAAAACATAAGATCTTTTTAGTGACTTGTCTGTTTGGTCATAGCTTAACCTTTATCAATCTAGTATCATTTTGACTAAGCTTCTAAGCTCCACCTTCTGAAGCTACTAAATACAGAGCATTAGACAAATTAGAGTATAGAGTACTCAAATTTTTCCATTCAATGCTTTTGCAATGTCTAGCTATTTTTGAGCTATCACAATATCTTTCTGAGCATTCCCAACCTCCTTCTGTTTAGTGAGCTTTTCCAGAGGAGTTCTTAAATCTTTATTTTTATTTTTGTATTACTGTTGTTTTCATGCAAGGTGATTGGTGAGAAAAGTATTCCTTTTAGAGAATGAGTCAAAACAATTTCAACAATTTCCTGATTTGAAGTGAGGAAGTTATCAAAAAAAAAAAAAAAAACAAAAAAAAAACACTCAACTGTTTACTTTCAAATTTCCTACTATCAGTAGTGCAGTTCTGAAAAGTGTATTATCAAATTCTTCTCTCATGGTAAGAGAACTCTCCTCTGACTGAAAAACTCTGGCCTATGACAAGAAGACTAACTATGCACATTTTTGTTTCAAAAAGTTTCAAAACAATGTGTCCTGAAAAGGCTCAGAAATGAAGACGCTGTCAATAAATAAATAAATAAATAAATAACGGTTAAAAGGTATGTATTTTTTCTTCCTTTCAGAGTTTCATGATTATATTGCAGTCACAGTTCATGATACAATTTTGGAGAAATTCAAGAAATTCATCTGAATAGCACTCAAGAAATGGGTCATCCATGTTCTACTTGAATAATTATTTGAATTAGCAAAGTTAATTGGAATCTGATACCTTTACCATATGGAATAACCTTTATACTTTTTTCTCATTAAAAATTCTATTTTTTCCTTGGTATTTTAAAAGATGTTCAGTTTTCTTGTTTGCAATGAATATTTAAAAATTGGTATTATTTATCTTGATATTTCTGGCTAGTCAAACTTCCAAACACCCATTTGTTCTTTTTATTTCCATTTTGCACATTAAAAGTTTAAAGTGTGTTAACTTTCATATCCATCCACGCAATTCTGTCACTTGAATAAAACAGGGACATCTACAACTTATGAAATGCAATTTGTGATTAGGTTTAAATTTTAAAAAGTAAATTAGGTTAAGATACAGATGATTCTCAAACTACTTGTAAATATTTTCATTTGATTATAAAAAGTAATTATGTTGACAAGCAATACATTTGAAAGTGAAAGTGGGGTTATGAAAAATTAATGTAATCATTGAACTGCTTGATAGCTCTTGAAAATGTGATAATAAAATAAATCAAGGAGATGACACTTTGCAAAGCAGAAAAATCAAGGTTTGGACAAAAGTAAATGTTCTATGAAAATCAAATAATGTTATGGAAAAGAAAATGCTGTCATGTTTAGATATAGTCTTTAGATATTTATTTCTGACAGTCATACAACACAAAATTCCCATACTTCTGTGTCTGGAAGATTTTACCAAAATATAATCATTGCAAGATGATTAACTAGAAATATCTATGTCATGTTTCCAGAACATACCTTCAGAAAATATTTGGAACCTCAGACAAGACCATGGAGTCTAGTCACGCCCATGCTCATGTCAAGCTTGTCAACCAGCACCCCAAGGACTTTCTCATAGACCTAGCCATAGAACTAGGTGTTCACATTCTTTGTACAGTGCAACAGAATTAATTAATCAACTCTGATTTGTTCTACAAAAAGTAGGAAGATGCACTTAGCCAATATGGAATGCTATAAGCATACAGATTTGAATGATAACATTCCCTTATACCAAGACTAAATATGTGGTCAATGTTCAGGAATGTATATTGTTCTGCTTCTGGTCTTTGGCACCCAAAATAATTTGGGAAGATGCTTTATTCACAAAACTGTAATTCAAACAAGCCACTGCTCAGTTGTCATTTAAAGTTGAAACAAAGTTTGTCTGATGTCTGCAATAATATGTATCTGCATGACCAATACTTGAAAGTGTAGCTCTTGCTTATGGTCCCTTTATATCCAAAAGAAAGATCTCAGAATTTGTCAGCCCATGGTGGCAGGATTGCTACCTAAAATAATGCACTTTCTTTTCTCTGTCTCATCAGTAAAAGGAGATGATATCATAACACACATCAGTTTTTCAGAAAGTGAAAGTTATGACACTCAAATCATATCTCAAGCTACCCAAGAGAATATGTAAGCAAAACATCAAGAGATGAGGAGGTCAGGAGGAAGAGGGTAAGTAAAAAGAAAAACAACAACAACAAAAATTATAGTAGTGAACAGTTAGAGTAGTTGTAGAAAATAGACTTGTGTTCTGCCGTATGCAATAATGATCAAGTATTTGCAATATAATTACTTAGATTAAAGCACAAAGACAGTAAAAGTGCCTAAAGACTGAAATACAGTACTTCTTTCTATAAACAAACCATGATGCTAAACAAGAATTATTCTGCTTATTTTATTACACCCTCTGAAAAAAGTTCCTTTGCTATTAGCCTTATTACAAAGCAAAACTAGAAAAGGTTTGCTATATTTAGGAAAGCAATCAGGTACTTTTAATTAAGAAACAGCTTTTTTCAAGCCATAATTCTATGGCTTCTATTTAACATCAGGCATCCCAGACCATAGACAGAGCATTGTGTTTGCCTGCTATCAACCCTGAATGCATAGAGGAAGGCTGGGTCATACAGCAGGCATGCCAGTGGCTAGGGCCACTCTGAACCTGTGTGTACTGACTAGCTAGGGGCCAACAAAGTGCAGGGAAATAAAAGGCAAAGGAGGAGACAAAAAATCTATGTTGATTTTAGCAGGCTTTTTGGATCAAAGGTAGTGCTGTACAAGCAATATGGGATGGTCTGGACCTCAAATATGTGGCCATGTTTCCCAAACATACAATAACGGGTTACCCTTGTTTTTACAAAAAGCGAGATAAGAATATCATGTTATTGCCCATAATAGAAAAATAATACTTTTCCAGGTAATGGGACAAAACATTTCATGGAGGTCAAGATTTGAATACAATGGATAACAGTGCTATCAAATTGGCAGAATTTAGGTCATTAATAATGAAAATGCAAGGAATGGCAAAAGAAGCCAGTTGTGCTATCAGAGCTCAGACTACAGTCACAGTGTTGTTAGAGCCAAAATTATATATTATTTTCTTTGTAAATTAAAAACATCTGATAACTCGATATGGTACATTTTAAATACATAAGTGGTTATTAACTTTGAAGGTAAGTCAAAATCTTTAACTACAACAGTGTTTTGAATATTGTGTATCTTAGCATATACACTCTAGTTGACTACAAAAAGTCAGCAACTAAGTCAGGTTGCATTTTGAGGAAAAAAAAAAAAAAAAAGTAAGACCAGTGGTAGTGCATTTTATTACTGAGTCCTTTTGGATAAATACTTGCAAAATGACCAGTGTATATGCACATTCTAGAAGAATTACAACTAAAAGAGCACATGGATACTTGGTCTGTAAAATGAAAGAGAATAAAGAAACAGCAAAGGGCAGAGTGAAGCCTGTTAGACATGGATGACAGAGACCAGTTAACTCTAAATCATTTGAAGAAAATCTAATCAGATTATGGATATAAAAAGAGTAAACTTTGATCTTTCAAAGGCTAAACAACAAAGGTACTGTAGTTCAATCCATGCAGCCAAATAATGACAAATCTGTAAAAAGAATATAGCAGATATAGCAGACGTAATTTGGGGTAAGAAACACAGAATAAATAAATGCTGTATTACTTATGAATATTAGGGTATACCATTTCTAATACAAGTTTATTGACTCTAATTCAGATATGACTGAACGTTAGTTATAACTTTGATACCTCAGAGAATTACTGTAGTCAGTACAAATAGATCAGACCAAAATAAATAAATAAATAAATAAATAAGAATGATCCTTTAACTATTGCAAATAAAATAAAATAAAAACTATTTATAGAGTGCTAAATATAAATCAGTCTGATATATAATATGAAGTATGCAAGAGCAATCAGCATAATTAAAGGGATATTATTAAGCCAGTTCAACAACAATAACAGAATTTTATGAACTGATATTTTTGCCACTTTCTAATATATAGACTTATTACAAATACCCTGCTCTGCTCAAATACACAGAAATACTAATTTCTTATTACTTGTGTTGCATTTCTACTACTTGTTTTTAAGATCAGGGTAACTTTTTTTTTTTTTTTTTTTTGTGAAAACAGAATTAACAAAAATAAAAAAGGATTTAAAAATACAGTATTGAAATACTCTATCAAAGGCATAATAAGTTGGGAGCTGGAGCTGCCCAAACTCAACTCATTCACAGATATCATAATACTTTCTTATTTACCCTTTTATGTGAGGTGATTGATTGTCTTCTGTGTCTTGGGATCTTAGGCTATATTTTGGGTCTTAGCAGAAACACATTTTTAATTAGGCTGTGAGCTTACTTAGCTCTAGAGCTAAACACAGAAGCTCTTCTGTATTGTTGGCTGCCATTTTCTTTGGTCCTTCATATGTTGTATACAAAGCAGCATTATAGAAAAATATATCCATACAGCAGAATAAAACTTGCCTAGTACCTAAGGAATGTAAATTCTATTTCCAGCTCCACCACGAATTGCCTGTATGATTTACAGTTATCTTTTAGCCTCACAGAGATGAAGTTGTCCTATAAGTAAAAGTTTCTTAATGTCTCTGAGACAGAAATAGATTTGCTAAAAATGTTTTGGATCAAATTATTTAAAGGCTCTGTGTAAGTATATGTTTATCAAAAGCAGTACTTATTTTGCTTGAATAGAAATGTTGCATCAATGCTATGCTGTTTATACATTTTTGGTGTGCTTTATAGAGACATTTCATCTGCATTTCATTGTTTTGGTGCAGTTAATATAAAAAAATAATATTGTTATGTCACGCATTATTAGGAAATATTTTTTATTATATGATTAAGAAAATTCAAACTGTACATGTATATTAGATTTTATAGTAGTTTTATACTATAAATATTTATATAAAAACTTTGCTAACATACTAGGAGTATCTGAATGCCATTAATGCAATAATAGGAAAGGTCTCTTTGCTATTTTTGCCTTTTGCTAAAGGTCTCTTTATCAACGACAGTTAAGTTACTTCCCTATTTTTAAATAATTATGGATTCTTCTTCACTTTAACTGTTAAGGGAATATAAAGAATCTTTCTAATGCAAACAACTGTGGCCATTACAACCTACTGTGGTGGCTTGGGAGGACAGACATCTTCATGATGAGAGCCCTCCTTCTCCTTCCCCTTTCCTACCTGTTACTGCTTAGTGTGACACCATGTTGTATGGAATATCCCTTTGGTCCATTTAGGTCAGTTCCCCTGGCCTCTTGCCCACCCCAAGCCTACTGGCTCAGAGGGTTTGGAGAGGGTTTCTGCTGCTGTGCTAGCACTGCTCAGCAATAGACAAAACATCAGTGTAATATCAGGGGTGTTCTAGCTACAATTGGAGAGCACAATAACATTATGTGGGCTGCTGCAGGGAAAGTTAACTCCATCCCAGCCAGACCCAGTACAACATTTTATTGGCAGTTTCACAGATACAGAGTCATAATCTGTAATCCAACCAAATATAACAAGGTAACAAAAGTTGCCTCATACATAGAAAAATACATATATAAAAAGAGAGTCTGAGCAATGAAAAAGAACACAATCATACAGAATTAAAACAATGAAAAAAAATATTCTAAAAGATAAAACATTATCTCATTGGACAATTTCTAATCATTTAAGATTTTTAAGGCACGTTCTCCATTGAAAGGTTACCTGAAAATTCTTCACTATGCAGCTTGTTTCACTACAGACAAACTAATAGTATAATTTGGTACAGCAGCTCTTAATTTTAAATGTAAAAATAAACTAGTTTTATTATTTCTTTGCCAAATGCATAAATGTGCTAATGACTATATTAATTAATTTATTTATTTTTTAGGTTATACATTTTTTAAGTTAAAATTGACTTCTAAATGAAAGCAGAGAATTGCATTAAAAAAATGTCTTTGAATGAATGTTGTCTATTCAATGATAAAAATGAACAAAAGTTTAATTTAGCAGATTATATATTTACCAGTGATTGAGGATGCTGAATAAACAAGTGGATGCAATCCTGAAATTTTACATCTCTAGGCCATATTTTAGGCCTGCTAATTAGCTTAGATCTAGCTAGCAGTTTTAAAAAGCAGCGCTCCAAACACCGTGCTTTATTTAATTTTTATGCACCAGGTTAAAAGTTTAGGGTAACCATATTTATTTATTTATTTTTTCTTTCTTAAAGAAAAAAAATAATAAACAATCCAGAAATACCAGAGCTTTTTAAAGGGATATAGCTCACTGGTGAGAATGGTGCTTCTTTCTTTTGCTACCATACTGTGTTAGAAGGTTCACAAGACCTTATTTGTTAACTTATTCTTGTGAGTAACTTCTGGAAAAAAGTTTAATTCCTATGAGAACCTTGTGCATGCATAGTCAATTAAAATATATATATATATTTTATAAGTGATTAAATCTTATTAATATGCTTAACATTAATATAGCAAGCATTTTTACTCTTTCTAACCTGAACACATAAATAATACAAACAACCAAATTGCAAACATATTATTTGTCTTTAAAGTTATGGTGACTGTTTAAAGCATTAATGAAATTTGATCAATGTCTAAGAGAGAAAAGCAGAAAGGACTAGATCTTTGACAGATAATTATATATCCTTTAAATCATAACATAGACTTTGTTTTAATTAGTGAACTGATGTATTGCTGTCCTAAAGTTTCTTTTTTGTGTTTACAGTACCCTGAAAAGTGATAGCTAGAAATACAGATACTGCATGATTATACTGCATTTTATATACTTCTCGTGGGAACAGGCAGTTTCAAGAGTCAATAGCTCCCTTGCATTTCAGCGGAAGTCTTTGGGATATAACTGTAAATCCTTCAAATACTAGTAGTGGATGCTTTGTTAGGTAATAAAAATTCCTGCACATAATGCATCATGCATAGAAACATAACCCTAAAAGGATAATCTTAGTCAGGGACCTTCAGATTTCTTCCTGTTTTCCTCTAGTCCTCAGCTAAGAGAAGTTCTAAGGCAACAAATGAATGCAAAGGTCTGCTTTTTAGCAAAAGAATAAAAGCCAGCACATGTGACAACCACTCTTATTATTCAGACACAAAACAAATTTTTCATGGCAGCTTTTTCTCTATCTTATAACATAGTTTTTGTCACTTTGACAATTTAATTTAGAAGGGGTCAATAAGAGATATCAGGACCAAATAGGCTCACTTCCTTGTTTCAAATATTCTGGCCAACCCTCAAGTCTGAATAAACGTTTTTCAAATGTCTCCCAAAACTTTCTAAAAATGCTTTAAGTGGATGTTTACTCACTGAAATTAAAAGTGAATATTCAATATAGTTGTCCACCAAGCCTTTCTGTGGGAAGCTCTAACACCCTTCCCTATTTCCTACTTCTTTTTACCCCATCAGTAGCTCTGTACTCCCACTACTCTTGGAACTTCACAAGATAAACAAAAATATTTTATCATTGTTAGGTACATCCTTGCTGGAATACTAAAAGCTATGGACAGAATATAGTAATATGAAAAAAATATGCACTTTTTTTTTTTTTTTTTTTTTACTGATTCTGAAAGCAATTCAGTCCTTTCCTAAGTTATAAAAAGTCCATAGAGTAATTAGAAAAAAGCTGGTTATATACTTTGCTTAAAATAATATCTGGATGACACATGTCTTCTGGAAAAAAACACTGCACTGGTTTTAAGTGGCCAGAACTTATAAACAGGGGGGCTACAGGTTTTGCCTGTGTGCAGAGCCCAGCAGCTGCCACTTGTCAGAGCAGAGCCAGCTCCAGCCAGCTCCAAAAGGGACCTGCCACTGGCCAGAGCTGTGTGAGCTGTGTTGTTTGGGTCTCTGGGAGAGCAGATTTAAGGAAGGGAAAAACCTGCTGCGTGACAGCAGCTGGGAGAGAGGAGTGAGAACCAGTCCTGCAGACAACAAGGTCAATGCAGAAGGAGGGCAGGAGGTACCCTAGGCACACTGCAGAACTTAATCTGTGGACTGTGGAGAGGCCCTTGGTGGAGCATGCTGTCCCCCTGCAGCCCATGGGACCCCCACTCCCCATTCCTCTGCACCACTCAAAGAGAGGAGGTCTTAGAAGAGGGTGGACAGGGGGAACATGTTTTTAGTTTGCTTATAGTTTCTCACTATTCTAGCTTGCTAGTGATAGGTAAAATATTATATTAATCTCCCTGTGCTGAGTCTGTTTTGCCCATGATGATGACTCTTGAGAGATCACCCTATCCTTATCTCAATGTTTGAGTCCTTTCCACCTATTCCCAAAGCCCCCCCTTTTTTTTTTTTCCTTTGAGGAGGAGGAGTGAGACAGCATCAGTGGTAGAGCTCATCAGGGTAAAACCACCACACATGTGGATCTACCCTTTGTGCTATGACTTTGGAGTCAGACAGCTGCATGGAGTTGAGTACTACTGAAACAAATAGAAGCAAATATCTGCTTTTTGGTGGTTACTATGCACAGTGGAAGACTGCACCAACTAAGCTAGCCTTTAGTCCAGCCCAAGTAAATACCCACTTAAAAAACATGCTATATATTTTTTTCAGCTCTAACCAGTATGAAATTTTTCAAGTATATTAATTTCTTGTGCTTAAAGACAGAAGAAACAAGAACTTTTGAGCAAGAAGACATTAAAATAGTCTTTATTTCCACAATAAATGAACTATTATGTGAAATGGACTTCTACTTAGAAGTAGTAGTGTCTATAGTTTGAAAACATGACTGGGAGATAACATTAATATTAGTTAATAATGTAATGTTTATGTAAGGGATGGAGATGGGTAGGAGGAGATATCAAAAGGGAAGGGGGAGGGAGGGGAGAGATCCTAGCCAGAGAATAGTGAGCTTGTTAATCAAGAAAAAATAAGTTTTTAAAAACTTCACTTTTGAGAAGACTGATTGTTCATTATCCACAGGAACAGACTTTTTTCTCTATTCAGAGTATATTAGGTTTGAGAGTTGATCAGCCGGCATATACTCAAGAAACATGAGTGAAATATAGAGTGAACTTTCTTTGTCATTTGCAGGCAGTTAGTGGACTTGCTGACAGCTTGGTACACATGCTTTCCCCTTATCCATCATCAGTAAGCTTGTTTAGCATGTCTCTCCATTTCTACAGCCTATGAAGCATCAGTTCTCTGCCTTAGATGAACTAGGTACTAAATAAATAATTCCCATCCTTATCATTTCCTAATTTGCCAAATGCAAGGAATAACTGACTGTGTTGGAAGACATCCATGGAATGGAAAAAGGTGTTTAAAACATGTCATTTTTTTTCTTTGCACTGACCTTGACAAATAAACTCATATTTTGAGGAGTAGTTCAAATGTAATAGAAAACTGGTATTGCTTTGGAGGAGAAAATAAGTGGTCATCCTACGCCATCTGAGCAACAGAATAAAATTTAATCTGTTGGCTTATAGTTAGACCTTCAAAGTTGATATAGATGCCAAAACATTAGGCTCTGTGGCATCATTTGCCCAATCAGAGCCTAAAATGGTACCCAGAATGGAGCTATGTTCCTACATTTTTTAGGTAAAGTGAAATATACACCGAATCCAAGACACTGCTTAGCTCTTCCAACAACAATTATTTTTCAAACATTCTTTTCTAACATAAGTAGTAGTCCCATGATAAATAAAATATCAGTTGTCCTCATTATAATATCTGAAAACTAGGTTTCAATCAGAATGTGCTATACAGCAAGACTTTCTTCTCTGGCCTCATTATCTGTGGTATGGATCCATGGTAGGGACAGAGATTTCATTCCTCTTTCTCCAAGTGCTTTGGAATATTGAAGATAATGGAATTTGAAGTCTTGCAGTAGAGTGAACAGGTCTTGAGTTTCCACTTCTTACGTGTATTCTGTATTCCATGCTATTGTATAAAAATGGGAATCTGACTTCTTTAATTTAAAAAAAAAAAAAAAAATGTTAGGGCTTAGTCAAACTGGAAGAAAAAATCTGAGTCCTGTGAATGATGCGATTTGGATGTTCTTCTCACTTTTTCACAGAGGAGAGGAGAGGAGAGGAGAGGAGAGGAGAGGAGAGGAGAGGAGAGGAGAGGAGAGGAGAGGAGAGGAGAGGAGAGGAGAGGAGAGGAGAGGAGAGGAGAGGAGAGGAGAGGAGAGGAGAGGAGAGGAGAGGAGAGGAGAGGAGAGGAGAGGAGAGGAGAGGAGTTGGAAATGGCCTTCTAAGATTATCTAGTCAACTGCCCAACCACTTTAGAGATAACCAAAAGTTAAAGCATATTTTTACCAAGGTCATTATCTGAATGCCTCCTGAACACTGATAGTCATGGGGCACCCACTACCTCTAGAAAGCCTGTTCCGGTGTTTGACTACCCTCACAGTAAAGAAATGTTTCCTAATGTCTAGACTGGTGCAGCTTTATGGTGTTCCTGTGCTTCCTGTCATTGGTTATCACGGGTAAGATAATCGGCATCCCCTCTCTACCTGCTTCCCCTCCTCAATCTAATTAGAAGCTATCTCTTTAAAAGATTGACCTATTAGGCATCTTTCCTGACAAAGAAGGAAAAGTCCCATAAGTACTCATACATAGCAATCTTTATCCTCATGGATATAAGGAGCAATCACACCAAAAAAAAACAACAACAAAAAAAAAAAACAAAAAACAAACAAAAAAAAAACATTTTCCTTCCAAAACCATATCTAATACATATTTTCTTCAAATTAAGCAATACATTTAGACAAAATCCTTAGATATCTCATTGGGTGTCATGATCACACTATTTTATAATAGTTTATTAACCAAACTAGAATACTAAAAAAAAAAAAAAAAAAAACAAACAAAAAAAACCAACCCTCCTTCCTTCTCACTTTGTTTAATCAAAATAGGAATACACAAACAACAAGAACAAAACACAAAACACATCAAAAGTGAAACACTCAGTGAAATGTGTGTTCCAGCATGATATAACCGTTTTTTCTAACTAATACCTTGTTAATATTGTAAAAGAACCACAGGGAAATGATTTTGTAGAAGTGTTTTCTCCTTAATAAAAATATATTAGTGGAAGAATTCTTTGCGAATACGAAAGAGGGTTATAAAATAAATCATGTGATAAAAAAGAGAACCACATTTTCAGATGGTAGAAATTTGCATAATTCCACTGGAGAGAAAGAAGACTATTTGTATTAGCTGAAGATTTAGCTATTATTGATACTCATGGAGCTCGGTAATGAAAGAACTGTAAGGCAAACAGTGAAATAGAAGGTGAGAAAAGGAGAAGGAATGAGAAGGCAAGCACAATATGTATTCATTCTGATCATGCAGATCATCCATCCCTCCAGAAACTCCAGCAGGACCAGGGACGTGATTGTCCCCCTGTACTCTGCTCTGGTGAGGCCGCAGCTTGAGTACTGTGTTCAGTTTTGAGCCCTTCACTACAAAAAAGAACAACAAGGCCCTGGAATGTGTCCAGAGAAGGGCTACGAAGCTGGTGAAGGGCCTGGAACACAAGTCCTGTGAGAAGTGGCCGAGGGAACTGGGGTTGTTGAGTCTGGAGAAGAGGGGGCTCATGAGAGACCTTATTGCTCTCCACACCTGAAAGGAAGGTGTGGAAGATAGGGGTTGGTCTCTTCTTGAAGATAACTAGTAATAGGACTAGAGGGAATGGCCTGAAGATGCACCAGGGGAGGTTTAGGTTGAAAATTAGGAAAAAAATATTCTCAGAAAGAGTAGTCAGGCACTGTTGCCCAGGGAGGTGGTGGTGTCACTGCCCCTGGGGGTGTTTAAAGAAAGGTTGGACATGGTGCTTAGGGATACGGTTTAGTGGGTGATATTGGTAGAAGGGTGATGGTTGGACCAGATGATCTTGGAAGTCTTTTCCAACCTTAATGATTTTATCATTCTATAATTTCTAGCTTAATTCAACATCCATGAAGAATCTTCTGTATTATAACTCAATTCATTCTGACTGTGTATGAACAGCTGCTGATTCTGTCACATGTCTAATATTTCTATGGACAAATTAATTTTACTCTTTAAACTTTTTTCTTTAGGATTCATATGGTTTTATGTCATGAGACATTAAAATAATGATCAAATCTTATTTAAACAAATGAAAGACTATTATCTTAAAGTCAGTTAATGTGTAAGAAAGTGGTTATAGATGGTATTATCTCCCACTGGGTAGTAGTTTTTATCCTGTGAGCTTGTTTTTCTTTTGTTTGTTTGTTTTGTTTTGTTTTTGTGTGTGATATCACTACTTCAAAAACAATAGTTCATAGCTAATACCGACCAACATGACACTCATTCATGTGTTGTGAGGAACTTGCAGCTAAACTGCCAAAACCATTTGTCGTTATCCACAGGTCACAGTCCCTCTGACTTGAGCTCAGTCTGGAGTACCAGCCTGTGCAGTGCAGCAGCACAGGACAGGAACAGCAACGATGTCTTGGCCATCTGCCAACCCAGGTGGATTGCCATAACTGTTATCAGAATATTCCCAGTCACAGCAAAGCAAGATGCTAAGGAGCGCAGCAAACAGCAGAATCAAAATCAGCCAATAACAAGCACTGGACTATAACATGCAGTGAGGTAAACAAGGCCTGTGGCAAGCACAGGAACCTCCAATGAGTGGCTAAGCATCTCTAACTTCTATAAATTTGGTCTAGCACACTCTGTACTGCAATCAAATCTGTCATCACCTCAAACCCTTTGTGTCCCAAGTTGGGCATGAAAAAAGACTGTTGTGGTTTAGTCCCAGCATGCAGCTAATACCAGCATACAGCTGCTCACTTACTCTCCCCAGGTGGTTTGGAGGGATGGGTGTGGAAAGAATAAGAAAGGTAAAAGTGTGAGAATTCATGGGTTGAGATAAAGGCAGTTTGCTATGTAACGTAGAAGCCACATATGCAAACAAGGGAATTCATTCATTACTTTCCATAAGTAGGTAGATATTCAGCCACCTCCAGGAAAGCAAGGCTCATCATTCATAAGAATACCATCACTCTGAACATCCTTCCCTTCTTCCTTTTTACTTCAGCTATTGCTGAGCATGACATCATATGGTATGGAATCACTTTGGTCAGTCTGAGTCAGCTGTCCTGGCTGTGTCCCCTTCCAGCTCCTGGTGCACCCCCAGCCTCTTCATTGACAGAGCAGCATAAGAAGCAGAAAATTCCTTGGCTCTGTGTAAGCACCGCTCTGCAACAGATAAAAACACGGGGTTGTTATCACACTGAGGGACCTGTCTGATGTAGTGGCCAAGCCTCTCTCCATCATATCTGAAAAGTCCTGGCAGTCAAGTGAAGTCCCTGGTGACTGTAAAAGGGGAAATATCACTCCCCTTTTAAAAAAAGGGTAGAAAAGAAGATCCGGGAAACTAGAGACCAGTGAGCCTTACCTCAGTGCCTGGCAAGATCATGGAACAGATCCTCCTGGAAGCAATATAAAGGCACATGCAGGACAAGGTGAAGCCAGTACAGCTTCACCAAGGGCAAATCATGCCTGACCAGTTTGGTGGCCCTCTAAGATAGTGCGACTGCATCAATTGACGTGGGAAGACCAACCAATGTCATCTACCTGGACTGCTGTAAGGCCTTTCACATGGTCTCACATGACATGCTGATCTCCAAATTGGAGAGAGACGGATTTGGAGAGTGAACCATTCAGTGGATAAGGAATTGGCTTGAAGGCCACACCCAGAGAATGGTGATCAATGGCTCTATGTCCAGGTGAGGGCTGCTAATGAGTGGTGTCCCTCAGGGTTCTGTCTTGAAACTGGTGCTGTTTAATCCCTTTATCAGTGATGTAGACAATGGGATTGAGTGAACCCTCAGCAAGTTTGCAGGCAAGACTAAGCTGAGTGGTGCAATTGATACAAAAGAAGGAGGGGATGCCATTCCAAGGGACTTGAACAAGCTTGAGAAGTGGCACCTGGGTCAGGCCAAACACAAACATGAGTACAGACTGGGTGAAGAACGCATTGAGAACACCCCTGCAGAGAATTACTTGGGGATTCTGGTGGATAAAAAGCTTAATGTGAGCCATCAGTGCATGCTTGCAGCCCAGAAGGCCAACTGCATGCTGGACTGCATCAACAGAGGAGTGGCCAGCAGGCTGAGAGAGGTGATTGTCCCCCCTCTACTCTTCCCTCATGAGGCCCCACTTGGAGTACTACATCCAGGCCTGTGGTCCCCAGTACAAGAAGGATGTTGACCTGTTGAACAGGTGCAGAAGAGGGCCATGAAGTTGAACAGAGGGCTCGAGCACCTCTCCTATGAAGAAGGGCTGAGAGAACTGGGGATGTTCAGCCTGGAGAAGAGAAGGCTCCACAGAGACTTTGGAGCAGCCTTTCAGTACATTATGGAGATATAAAAAAAAATATGAGAGTGACTTTGTACTCCAGCAGATAGTGATAGGACAAGGGGGAATGGTTTCAAACTAAAAGAGGGGAGGTTTAGATTAGAGGTCAGGAGGAAATTCTTCACTCAGAGAGTGGTGAGGCACTGGAACAGGCTTCCAGAGAAGTAGCAGATGCCCCATCTATCCCAGTTAAAACCATGGCACAACTATAATTTGGATAATCAATAGTACACATGAATAATGCTAATATTAGCTCTTTGAATTGAAGCACACAGAAATATAGCAAAATATCTTTTTAATAATAATAATGATGATTTGTAAATTTGAAAAGTACTAGGTTATCCAACATCTTATACAGACATCACTTACTTCACTAAAATTAACAACCCTTGTGTCCACCCATTTCAATATTCTTTTTACATGCAGAGGCAAGAGAAAAGCTGTTTAATATACACAATTTTTAATAGAAAAAAAGATACATATAAACAAGTGTTCCAGGCTGTGAAAAAGGCTAATATTTAAGTTCAGTACATTAGTGTCCATGCCATTACTATTCTCCCATTAACTAATATAAAAACATATATATTTCACGTGTCATCATGTTATCAAAAATTTATAATATATAGTGTACAGTATATATTACATATATAACAGCAGTTATATATAAAGAGTTCATAATGAACTACAAAGTCTGTTTTTATCCTCTGTTGACATCTTAATATACACTACACTATGGATGAGAATCTTCTTACTGAATCATATCTGAGCTGCTAAAACACTAATCACTAGATTTCAGTATAATAAACAGAATATTCTATTCCATTCCTTACCCCTATAACATATGGTAGGGGGGTAAAGAAAGTCTCTGACATCTCAAAATAAAATTGTGTTACAGATTGTTTAAACTGCAGTCCATTCAAACTTTCCTTTTTTTCTGGTGTAAGGTATAAATATTTATGTGTTGGGATTAATTTCCTATAATTTTTATTTATTTTTAAGAATATTTTCCCCATGCAGTTTTGCTGTGGCAGTATTACTGAAAGATAATTTAAAAGTAAAAATAACATAGTGAATTATGAGAGATCAAGGCACAGATTAAATCTGCTCTTAAAAAAGAGTAAGTGAATTATGGATTTGTTTCATATAAATCTTTAATACACTTTGCTTTTAGCACCTTGCACACCAAAGACATGTAGCTAGAAAAGCTTTGTAGATTGCTTTATTCCCTCTGATTTAGAACATGCACCTCAGATAATAAATTGAAATCAATAGTTCATATGACCATAGAATGAATCTATGTCTATGTTAATGACATGGGAAACGTTCTTTTGTTATATAACTTCTAGGGACAGTTCTGCTCAACATTTTTATCAATGATCTGGATGCAGGCGTGGAATGCATACTCAGCAAGTTTGCCAATGAAACGAAACTGAGAGGTGCTCTGAAGGCTAAGACTCAATCTCATTGCTCTAGAAATTCCTGAAGAGGGGAGGATCTCTTCTCCCCAGTAACTGACAGCAGGACATGCAGGAATTGCTCAAAGATGCACTAGTAGAAGTTCAGACTGGACATTAGGAAACTTCTCTTTACTGTGAAGATAGTCAAATGCAGAAACAGGCTTCCTAGAGAGAGGGATGACGCCCCAGGCCTGTCAATATTCAGGAAGCTTTCAGGTAATGCCCTTGATGTACTTTAAAAGTCATTTCCAGCACAATTCAACTCAGCTCAACTCGACTCAACGCAACGCAGCTCAACTCAACTCAACTCAACTCAACTCAACTCAACTCAACTCAACTCAACTTAACTCAACTATTCTGTTCTGTTCTGTTCTGTTCTATGGAAAATGTAATTTTCCAGCAACAGTTTTGAATTATACTTATGAAGAGAAATTTGAATGCATTAATTTGTTTAGGAAGATAACTCCTTCTGTATGTTATTCTGCCACTGTGAACGTGCCTATATTTCATATTATAAAATCTGTGACTCGTATTACATATCTGATAAACATATTTGACAAACATATTACATATCTGACTGATAAACATATGTGAACATATTCTCTTTGAATTAAAGACTTCTACTCAGAATATGAGTAGAATGTCTGCCATTTTTTCCATCAAAACCTTGCTCATAGTTTTTTACTTAAATTACATCAAATTTCAAATTTTCCATAATGGTTCCAAAAGCATGGCTATGCATAGAAATAGAAATTATTAATTAAAGACAAGTATGAACTGACACCATGGTTGAATTGTAAATATCACTGCAGTATTCCAAACAGTTCAGTATTCTTTTTGAATCTCCAAATCTCAATTTACAAATGAGTTGCAATGTTTGCTATAGCCCTGATGAGACTTCCAAGTACTTCTTCTTCCACAGAACCCAGAAACTCAAACTAATTACTTAGCACTATACAAGTTTTAACCTAAGAATGCAGGAACAGATGCTGTGTTTATTTTGTTATATCCTATTGTGCCTGTAAGAAAACATAGTTATGAAGATGCATAACATGATTTTCATTTTCTGGATGATTAGTCTGCCAGAGGCCACCAAACAAAACTTTTTATAGTTTCCTTTATTTCTGCATATATATGAGTTTATGTGCGTTTGGGAGGGAGGAGGAATCATAGCAAAGTGTTACATTTTGTCTACATAAAGCATTCCACTGAAATTATTAGCAAAAATTATCTTTTTACCAGAGGCATGGCATTTTAAGAGCAGCTTTTTGTTCTTAAACTCAGGAAAGTTCTGATTAACTTGATGATATTAAAAACTAATCAACATCTTCAAAAAGGAATTGTTAGCATTGGAATAAGAGGTCTATTCTCTTCACACTATCCTTTAATCAGAAGCATTCTCTAGAATTCTAAAGATAGTGACACTTGCCACTTTTTTTAGCCGCATGAGTAATGTTAGTTACTTGTAAAATAAATACAAACTCACCTGTTCAGCAGATAGGAGAGCATGTAATCTATAGCTAACTGGAAGCAAGAGATGCTATAGAACATTTAACGACATTATAAAGAGACATTGTAAAGAACTCAGGAACGCATGTATTTTTTTCGTCAGTCCTGCCAGTCAAATGGAAGGAGACTGAAAGGGCTAGTCGAATCTGGCAAATCAATGGTTACAGGACTGGTGACACAAGTAGGGGTTCATCTGCTTAGACCATGGGACTCAGTTTGAGAAATCTGGTCTGCTGGGAGTTGATGGGGTCCACCTGTAAGAGAAGAGGAAGAGCATAGTCATAGGTCAAGAGCATAGTCTTTGGTCGTAGGCTTGCCAAGCTAGTGAAGAAGGGTTTAAATTAGAGTAGCTGGGGGAGCAACCTCAATCCATCCCTTTCCTACTAGTTTGATGCCAGTGTCATTGATAGATGCCCAGAGCCTCGATAAAGGTCACGGGTCAGCAGGAGAGCACCAAAAGAGCAGAGCAAAGGAATTCTAGACACCACAACCAGTAAGTTAGCTTCGTCAGGGGCCCAACTCAAATGTCTATAAACAAGAGAAGTTAGATATGTACTCATGTTTGCGGGGCTCTGACCTCATTGGCATTACTGACATAGCTCCCTTGACTGGAGTGTTGCAATGGGAGGAAATAGACCCTCAAGAAGGACATACAGGCAAGACAAGGAGGAGACTTCACCTTTTATATCAATGAGCAGCTGGAATGCATGGAGATTTGCCTGGGGATGGCTGAGGAGCTGATAGAGCACTTATGGGTCTGGAATAAAAGGCGGGCAGGGACAGGTGACATTATAGTCTGCTTCAGGCCACCTGATCAGGAAGACCAAGTAATTGAGGTCTTCCTCAAGACCAAGTAATGTGGTGGTTTTACCCAGCTGGGCAGCTGAACTCCACCATAACCACTCTCTCACTCCCCTTCCTCAAAAGGAAAGGGGGAGAAAATATTATGAAAAGGGCTCAAGGGTTGAGATAAGGACAGGGAGATCACTCAATTATTATTGTCATGGGCAAAACAGACTCAGCATAGGGAGATTCATATAATTTATTAGCTATTATTAGCAGACTAGAACAGTGAAAAACTAAAACCAAGCTAAAAACACCTTTTCCCTTCCACCCTCTTCTACGTCCTCCTTCCCAAGCAGTGCAGGGGAACAGGGAATGGGTGCTGTGATAAGTCCTTAATGCTTTGTCTCTGCTACTCCTTCAAGATCACTTTCTGCCCCTGTTCCAAAGTGGGGCCCCTCCCACAGGATGCTGTCCTTCCCAAACTGATCACGCGTGGGCTTCCCACAGGCAGCAGATCTTCAAGAACTGCTCCAACACGGGTCCATATCACGGGGTCCATTTTTCAGGAGCAAACTGCTCCAACATGGGTCCACCACAGGTGGCAGCCCGCCCAGACCCCCTGCTTCTGTGTGGGCTCCTCTCCACAGGCTGCAACTTCACCCCAGGGCCTGCTCCTGTGGGGGCTCTCCATGGGCCCAAGCCTCCTCTACAGGTCAGATCCACCTGCTCCACTGGGGCTCCTCCATGGGCTTCAGCATGGAAATCTGCACTGCAGTGGTACTCCATGGGCTTCAGGGGGACAGCCTGCTACAAAAAGGACCTCTTGAAGGTCTGCAGGGGAACTTCTGCTCTGGTGCCTGAAGCACGTCCTGCCCTCCTTGTGCACTGACCTTGGTGTCTACAGGGTTGTTCCTTACTCCTCGCACTCCCAGCTGCTGTGGCAGCATTTTTTTTTTCAGTTTGTTAGTTGTTTTTGTTGTTATTGTTGTTGTTTTGGTTTGTTTTGTTTTTTCTTTCTTTGTTTGTTTTCTTTCCCTTTCTTAAGAGATGCAAACAATATCATTTATTGGCTTGGCTCTGGCCAAGAAATTTCTTTCTCTGAGGGTGGTGAGGCACTGGAACAAATTGCCCAGAGAAGCTGTGGGTGCCCTATCCCTGGAAGTGTTTAAGGCCAGGTTGGATGGGGCTCTGGGCAACCTGACCAGGGTGGTATCCCTGCCCATGGCAGAGGGTTTGGAACTATTACTATTAATATTACTATTAATATTATATTCAAGGTCTCTTCCAACCCAAACCATTCTACAATTCTATGATTAGTATAATGAATATTAGTATATTCAATTCACTAGTTATTATATTATTCAAAAATAGATTCATATATAGACATTTTCACCTTTGAAAATGACTAGGAAACAATGCATCATGATCACAAACTTTTAATAAAGGCAGTTAGCATTTTAACAGGTGTAAATGTGAAAAAAGTGTGTTTTCCTGGGAAGAGGCAGAAGGTTCCATTTTATTGGCCTAGAAAACTTGCCTAAAAATAGGGGTCTGCAGGCATACTCATTTAATCTGAGTGATTTAGAACCAGTGCAGATATGTCCCATCTTTTGAGGAAGACATTAGCTAGAATAACCCAAGCTTACCAAGCAAACACATGCCAGGGGATGCTTTTATGACTTGAATTAAGAGGAAAAATAAATAAATCTTAATGTGGGTAAGAGAAAAGATGAAGACAAGGATCAATGAACAGTCCAGGATACATTGGGTAGTAATAGTCAAAGTGAAAGTAGAGAGTTTTTTACATTAAATCAGTGGGATAAAACCATCACATATCTTCAAAATAAATAAAGGAGACTGTCCTGGTTTCAGTTAGAACAGAATTAATTTTCTTCCTAGTAGCTGGTGGAATGCTGTGTTTTGGCTTAGGATGAGAAGAGTGCTGATAACACCCCGATGTTTTAATTGTTGCAGAGCAGTGCTTACACCAAGCCAAGGACATCTCAGCCTTTCGCTCTGCCCTGCCAACAGGCAGGCTGGGGGTGCAGTAAGAGCTGGGAGGGGACAGACCCAGGACAGGTGACCCAAACTAGCCAAAGGGGTATTCCATACCATCTGACGTCATGCTAAACAATATATAGGGGTGGCTAGCCGGGGGGAGGGGGCCGGATTGCTCGGGGTTAGGCTTGGCATCGGTCAGCGGGTGGTGAGCAATTGCATTGTGCATCACTTGTTTGTACATATTATTATTACTTTCCTATTATCACCATTGTATTATTATTATTATTATTATTGTTATTGTTATTGTTATTGTTATTGTTATTGTTATTGTTATTGTTATTGTTATTGTTATTGTTATTGTTATTGTTATTTTTCTTATGATTATTTTCCTGTCTTATTAAACTGTCTTTATCTCAACTCACGGGCTTCACTTTCCATTTCTCTCCCCCATCCCAGAGAGGGAGGGGGGAGGGTGAGCAAACGGCTGCGTGGTGTTTAGCTGCCGGCCAGGTTAAACCACGACAGAGACAAAGGCTATATCCTGTATCCCAAATCACAGAAATATCAAGCAGATTAGATACGGTCTGAAAGTAGAAATTTGGCAGACAAAATTGGAAAATTATATTCACTTCTAAAACAATAAGGCATGAGTGCAAGAGTGCACAGAGCTAGAAGATGGAAAGCTGTAACAAACAAGATTAGTTTATAAACTAAAAATAAGAGGATGTTACAAGCATGTGACAATCATTGTAATGCACATATTTGAAAAACAGATAAATGCCAGAGTTTGTACCTTCTTATTCTACTGTAATGAATAAAAGTTTAGCCCACTAGTCAGTCATGTAGTATGAGCTGGTAGCATGGACCAAATATATACACATATATAATAAAACAGTATGACATTCTCATTTTTTTCTTCATATGCACAGAGAAAATCAGCCTACAAAAGTGAATGGTACTTACCCATACCTGACAGAACTAGACCTCACAGTCCACTCATTGCTACACTTATGAATCTCTTTCTCTAATCTGGTTGAACAGCTTAATGAGAAGCTCATTTTAGGAGTGCAATCACTCTGGAGTCCCTCCATAGGAAAATATTGATGAACTTGACACCTGCAGAAGACAATTCAGATGAAAGTGGTTTGGATCACAACCAAGAGGTTTTTGTCTTGAGTTTGGACTTGGATGATCTGTGTAGGTCCCTTCTAATTGAGCTATTCTGTTTCTTTTCATTGCCCATATATGTAGCCCTCAGATAATCCACTTCCAACTTGTCACTTCATTTGGATGCCTAAGCTCCATCTGGATCAATCCAGGCATTCAATATGAAAGTATAAATTCAGTATTAAGACTGATTTGTTGCTTAATTTATTCAAATATTTCAGTTAAAGTAAACATGCTAGACCGGCAGTGTAATTGTCATTTTTTTATTATCATCTGAATCTGGTCTTCAGTATAAAGTGAGTTTCTATGGCTTGAGCTAAAATATTGCGCTTTTTATCTAGTAATTTTTTTAGGACAATATTCTTTTTCAAGTAGGGCAGTGGGAGGAGCAGGAGGTAGATGAATAAAACGTGAGTCATGACTAGTTGTGCACTAATATTTGCAGAACTTTAGTGAATATTCCTAAGAAATAAGAGAAAGTTCCTTCTTCAGCTGATGAGTAATATTTACTGAAAACTCTATAGAAATAAACTGGAGACTTTTATTGAGAAGGGACTTGTATATGTACATACACACACTTTTCATACAATATATGTTATATAATTATTATAAGGATTTATTAACTATAATTTATATATATATATGATATATATATTTATATAAAAAAATTACGATATATAGTATACATTACACATTATGCGTATTATTGTGCAATATCTAATATATCTAATATATAATATTTATGGGCGACATTAATTAATAAATTAAATTAATTAATATGATGTGTGTATGTGGAATATATATGTTGTATTTTTTATATTTATATATGTAGCTCCTTCTGAATAAAGAAATACATATATTATATATATTATATGTATATATATGTAGTATGTTTTCATATATAGTTACTTAACAAATACTTTATACAAAAGTATAAGAAAATTCTGAAATCCAGGTTATGTTCTGAAGTTGGAGTTGATGGCATACTATAGAACTGAATACAAACATATTTTTTCATGAAGTTTGAGATTTGAAAATCTAAGCTCTTTAATTATCTGGGAGAGAAAGTAAAAGCAATATACACACTGCACAACTGAATAATGGCTTAGGGATACAAGCAATACTCCATTTATCCTCATTCTTATTTTCTTACCTTATTTTTTAATGTGGTTCTATTCAAACCTAAGGACATAAAAGACAGTTATGTGCTTTTTTTTTTTTTTCAGTCAGTAAGGAATGTCAGAGATACTTTTCCTTTGGAAGGATAATATAGACAATATTAAAAATAAAAACAAACAAACAAAACTACAGTTCTTCTCAATTTTAACATTGAAAAAATGCAAGCAGTATACTTTTTTATGCTTTACCATCAACAAAGTACCATTGCCTTTTCATCGTGTTACATTTCAATACACGGTCAAGATGTTTTTACTAATATTCATTCTGTTTCCTATCAACATACATACACATAGGTTTCTTTCTGTTGTCCCTTCCTTCCGTTTGATATATTTTTTTATCTTTTTGGATATCTTTAAACCAATTATTAAATTAGAAAGGTACAAAAGAACAAACAAACAAACAAAAAACAGCAATGTAAAATTAAAGTTATTAACAGCTATGAATAAAAAATTATAAAGGAAATTAAAATATTTAATATATGTAAAAGCTATACAAATATTCTTAGAGTTTAGAAAGTAAATAAAGTTACATAAGAATTGTTTTTTGCATAAGGACAAACCCGATAGAGCTATGAGGAAAGATACAACTCTCTACAAATACCTGAAAGAAAGTTGTGAGGAGCTGGGAGTTGGTCTCTTCTCACAGATAACTAGAGATATGACAAGAGGGAATGGCCTCAAGTTGCACCAGGAGATGTTTAGGTTGGAAATTAAGAGAAATTTCTTCTCAGAAAGAGTAGTTAGGCATGGAATGGCTTGCCCAGGGAGGTGGTGGAGTCAACACCCCTGGGGGTGTTTAAAGAAACATTGGACCTGGTGCTTAGGGACATGGTTTAGTGGGTGATACTGGTGGTAGGGGGATGGTTGGACCAGATGATCTTGGAGGTCTTTTCCAACCTTTTTGATTCTATGATTTTATAAAAATATTTCTGCGTGGTCTAAGAGTGAACAGTGGAATTCACCAAAGGGCATACATAAATATCAAGCTAAGTTATGATAATTACAGAGCATGTTTCCTTGAATACTTCAGGAAACCCCTTAGATCCTTAATGCACTAAAAAAAAAAAAAAAAAAAAAAAAAAAGCAAAAACATACCTTGATGAAAGTCAGCCAATATCATTTGTTTATGTTGTTTCCATAAATGGCTGATGGCTATTGGTGACTACTGAGAAACAGGTTTCAGAACAAGGATTATCTTTCTATGTTATAGTAGGATGATTCTGTTCTTAAATCAAAGTGTACTAGAAGATTGTGTTGCTTTAATATATTTTATTATATGAGACAATGCTAACAGTGTCTGTTTAGTTTTACTGCATATCTGATATGAAATCTTGAAAAATTAAAAAAAAAAACTAATCAGTAGTTTCAACTTTTTTTTTTTTTTTTTTTTTTTTTAGCTGCAGTACACCATTGTTGTTTTCTAGGAGGAAACATTCCATCACTCTTAAAGGACTGGAGGAAGAAGATTTAATTGCTCTCAGTCTTTGCCTCAATTCTGAATTTCTCTACATTCTGTAATGTAAAATAAAAAATAAAAAATAAAAAGCCTATGTCCTCAACATCTACTATGTTAATATTAAGAAATAAAGGCAAGGAAACTTGTAAAAAAAAAAATAGTTTATTATGTAGGGAATTTAATTTCAAAATGACACTAATCATCTGGAACTTCCCATCGAGAAGATCCATCCTTATGTCAGAAGGTACTCATCTTGTTGGAATCTTTTTTTATGAAACTTCAGTTGAAATACCCAAATGTAGCAGAAATATAATTGCCTTTAAGAGTCATGCACAGTCTGCAAATAGCGGAACATACTGTCATGCAGCGATGTAACTATAGCAATTGGTTTATTCTGGTCTGGATTTAGATTAAAATAGCAATTATTTTCTGAAACTGTGATGTAAGAGTATCAATTTTATTAGAATTACAATGTTTCAGATGCTGCATGATATGATAGTATGATCTATTCACATAAATATCCTTGAGACTGAAGATGTCTTAACTGAATTTTTACTGAAGGTGATGGTATTACAACTAAATGAACTACTCCAATAAGGAGATGTTCTTCACATCCATCTGTGCCCTACACATAGTTAGCTACCTGCTAACTATGGGCTCAAATGTTTCATTCTTAAGATTGTTTATGTCATTCTGGAGGCCACAGCTGAGAATTACACTGAAAGATGAGCAGACAGCTTTCTTAGCATTTCCCTAACTGCTTACCTGGTGTCATCCTACTCTGTAGAGGCTGTGTGATTAATTTTAAAGTCTAAATACCACCTCCAACAGCACTAGATATTGAGACTGGTGTGGATTCTGTGAATTCTGAAAGATTTCTCTTTCTGCCTAGAGAAAAAGTGTAGCTGCCATGAAACATCTCCTGCTTGGATGAGATCCTTTTTGGATGAGATGGGATTTTTATGTTTCATTTTAAGCACACATACTTCTATTTGTATTAATGTTATGTAATATTATATAAACATGACATAAAACAAGACAAAAATTTCAGGTTAGAAGACCATACACTTTATCCTAACCCACTTATTTTTTAAGGGAAGTACTAATACCACAGACTGAAGTCTTTCCTTACTATGGGGAGATCCACTTAGTATGGGTCAGAAGCCGCTAGTAACATCGAAGGCAAACGAGCGGGACTCTTGTACTGTTTTATATCATTAGCAAGCAGCACAAATAAAATTTGAAAGTAATATTAAATTAAGTGTTAAATATGAATTGTAAAAGAAAAACTATATTTTTTAATATTATTTTATCCTTTAATTAAAACAGTCACAGTTGTTAGTGGTTATTTAAAATTATTTTGTATTATCCACTGATAATAAAAATGATTCAGCATTATATATAAATTACATATTATACATTATTATTATATCAATATGTACATTGTATAATAGCCAATGTATTATATAAATATATAACTATATAAATGACTTTGTATTATCCATACATAATTTCAGTGGATTTGTCAATTCACAGTTCACCAAACTGCAAACTGATTGCACTGAAACTGTCATACCTACTTTAAAAGATGTGAAGAGACATATAAAATACAGCAAGCAAACAAAGAAATTACTAAACAAATAAATAATGGCAAGGCCAGAGTCAAATTGTTAAAAATAAATGTGTTGAATGCGTAAATAGTAAGAAGATATTTGCATTATTTTTTGTGAAAAAAATATGGAGAGGATAAAGGTGCCAAAAGCATTCAATGGATTTTGACACCAGTAAGCTGTATTTCATGGATGACTATGGATAAGCCAGTTGTCAAAATGCAGACAACTGGCAGCAGGATGTAAATCTCCCAGTTATAGGAAATGTTTCATGGGGCTCTAGAGAGATCAATAGCTGAACCAGGTTACATATTACTGCTGATTTATACAAATGACCCAGACAGAGAGACCAGATACAAAGCTGTTAAGTTTGTTCATAGTAGAATAAAGTAACCAACAAGTTGAACTCTGAAAAAAATTGGATTGCTAATACATAAGACATGAATCTTGGGAATTGACACTGTACAATTAGAGTTTATGACTTCAATTTAATAACCTACTCTTCTATAAATATTCCAGACAACATGAAAAAATGGACAGACTTGAAAAATCAAGCACTATTTTCAACTAGGTACCCAGCTGTATGAACACAATGGTGGTCCAGGTAACCTAAAACCAAAAAATAAACAAATGTAATCACTTTTGCTAAATTCATTTTCTGTACTTCTTTTTCTCAACCAATTTCACTACTCCCTTCTTTATATTAACTGAAATGATTTTAGTAAGATATCATATCCATAGCTTGCTCAGAACTTCTCTCAGAACCAATTCTACAAAACAGAAACAGTATTAAAGCAAATCTGCCATATAATGACATTTCTGAAAGGCACTCCAATATTATTATGAAGGTTAGCACCTTTGAGCACCTCAGGAGCTCAACTAGTTAGAATGATTGCAGGGAACATACTGTACTGGACTTTGTGCGTGGTTTGCTTCTGTGAAAGATGAGAATGAAAAGCATTTTGCTTTCATTACATTTAATAGAAAAATATTTTTTGCATCACTGGAAAGAAAAATGAAGGTACAAAAACAAAACAATCAGAAAACAAACAAACAACAACAAAAACGCCATAAACTTGATAGACCTAAAAACTGACTACAGATAAAAGTCTTGAGCAGTGATTATATAAACAACTGTAATTTTCCCTTTCCTGAGTAACATGATCAACACAAATGGAGATCAATAAAAATAGCTGCTTCTTGACAGTATGAACCACAAGCAAAGACCTTTTCATTTTACCTTGGGAGGAGTCAAATGCATGCCTTCTTCTGATCAGAAGCAAAAAGGTAGTGCAAAACTGGTGAAAATACAGGTCAGTCAGATCAGCAAATCTGCAACTGAAAGTGGACATTAATATCTGCAGATACATCGGCAAACTGTGAAATCATCTTCTCTGTCTTGCATTTTGACACCAGGATCCTATTTGAAAACTCAGAGAAGTTAGATTATAAAGTTGTGCTTATTGACCTTGTTAGTATTGTTATACTTGAAACGTGAAATTTAGGGCTACAAAGATGATATACCGAAATACTTAGTTTACATTGAGTTTAGATGTATTACAGAAATCAAAATATCAGCTGTTTATGCACATAACCAGCTGAGGCTTTGTGGTACAGTGCAGTGCAGTGCTGAGAGGACATGACTGAAACATAGGAGATTTCATATGAACCTCAAGAAATACTTTTTCACTGTCCAGGTGATTGAGCACAAGCTGCCCTGAGATGTTGTGGAGTGTCCCTTTTGGAGATACTCAGAAGCTATCTGGAGCAACTATATTCAAAATGGTCCTCAGACATGCGCTGTAGGTGACCCTTCTTGAGCACAGGGGATGGACCACGTGACCTCCAGACATCCCCTCCAACATAAATAATTCTGTGATTCTGCGATACTATTAAAATGTATACAATTATCACACAAGAAATGACCAATTTTTCCTATAAGAAAACATAAAATTTAAAGCTGAAAGACACTCAAGTCAAAAGTTAAGTAAGCCTTACACACCTTCTGTAAGAAACAGTAAGTCAATGGAGAGAAATAGCCACTTACAGAGGGTAACTGATAAGATATTTAAGGAATGTTATATAGTGTTTAAAATTGAAGATTTTTAACTTTTAAATTCCTAAAATTTGTATTACACCAGGAAACTCTTATTAAATTGTATGTTTTTAGAAGAACTTTTTGGCAGGTCAAGAAATGCTGAACTTAATTTTTTAGTGTCTTGACTGAATAGCAGGCCAGGATCTAGAACAGACAGTACAAGAGCCCTTCACAGTTGGTTAGAAGGGATACCATGATGTCTCTGCTAAAATCAAGCTTTCAATGACAATTCCAGATCATGACATAGATTAAAAAGACTACAATAATCCACAGTGGATACATATTTACTACTTTAATTTTAATTTTTATGTTTATTATTTCAACACAAATTTAAAAATTCTAAAATAATTTTTAGAGTTGGACTTGATGATCCTTATGGGTCCCTTCCAACTTGGGATATTCTATGATTCTATGATTCTAAAATACATGGAGTCTAAAAGTAGAACAAATAATTTCTAAGTCCATTTGATCCCTAGCCATTCAAGGTGACTCTTATGAGACCAACAGAAGAATTTTAGTAAATGGTGGATGCACAAAGAAACATTTATTTGCTTTTACAATAAAATGAAGTTGAAGATTACCAGCTCAGTCCTGTATCCTCTGTAAAGAAGGCTGCAGGCTTTGAGTTAACCTGACAGTATAGTTCTCAGGATTTTTCTGGGTTTGCCTGAGATAAGGTTTTAGGTTAATTGTCAAGTGGTTATTGACTGGACTGTTTTTAGTTTCTGTTGTGAATACAACTTATGGCAATGGTCTAATAAAATCAGGTAGTCACTGCATAATACATGCATAGTCTTTTATTTTATTTGGGTATCAGAGGAGCTATACATCTGAGACTGTGAAACTTTTGGACTAGAGCTGAGAATCAGTAAACAGGAAGAAAAAATATATAAAGATAAAAATAAACCCAAGTGGGTCCAAGAATGGGGAAGATAAAACCCCCACTATGAAAATCATATCATTTCATGGAAGACCTCGGGATGATAATTGCCTTCAGTCACTCTTCATGACAGAGTAAAACTAAATTTCAGACCCAGAAGATCATTGAAAGGGTGAGCTTGGAACAGTGGAAAAAGTAGAAATATTAATAAAGAAAGCACTGAATCACAGAATTGTTGAAGCTGAAAGAGACTTTTGGAGGTCATCTGGTCCAAGCCCCTTGGGCCTTCCAAAGTAGGCTGCCCAGGATCATGTCCAGGAAGCTTTTGAACATTTCCAAGGAGGGACATTACACTACCCTCTCTGGGCAACCTGTGTCACTGCTCAGTCACACACATGATAAAAAAAGAAAAATAATAATAATAAAAAAAAGAAACGTGCTTCCTGATGTTCAAATGGAACCTTCTGTGATTCATTGTGTGCCCATTGCCTCTTGTCTTGGCATTGGGCACCACTGGAAAGAGCCTGGCTTTGTTATCTTTGCACCCTCACTTCAAGTATTTATGGATGGTCACCCCTGAGCCTCCTCTTCTCAAAGCTCAGTGGTTCCAACTTTCTCAGTCTTTCCCCAAAGAAGAGATACTCCCATCCCTTCACCATCTTCATGGCTCCATATTGGACTGTCTCCACTATGCTGATGTCTTTCTTATACTGGCGGGCCACAGATGCGGCCTCACCAGTGCTAAGCAGAAGGGGACGATCCCCTCCCTTGACATGCTGGCAACACTTCTCCAAATGCATCCCAGGATTTTAACTGTATTCTTGGAGCTTTTCTAAATTAATTCAACAATCTGGCATTTAATAAAAAAATAAATAAACAACATATTTCTTTGTTTAATATGAATTGTTAACTTTTTTTTTTTTTTCAGAACAAGATTTTAAGTGTAACTCAGCTAATAAAAACACTAAATTCACAGTAGTACTTGAAGTTTAATTCAATATCATTCTTTAGATCGAGACTAACATCTTAATATCTTACAAAAATGATGGAAACTAAATAAAATAAAAAATGTCTATAGTATGTACAAAGTTTAAATCCACATGAAAACTTGCAATAAAAAATCACATAGAAATCAGGTGTGAGAGAGAACTAATCTCCAGTTTACTTAATTCATATGCAGTTTCTCACCAAGGCAGTCAAGTAGCCTCGTGGAGTGCTTGCGAAAAGGCTTTTGTGATTGTTGGTAAAACGCCTCATCCTCCCCTCTCAGTCTTGCAGGCTTCACAACATCCTTCAAGTTCCTTCTTACCTTGACCTTGAAACTCTCAGTCAGGGCATGCTTGGTTATGAACTCTGCAGTAGTATGTTTACATGTGATACATTAAAGTCACTGAAGAAATTTGCTGCAGTTACAAATAAAATTAAGTTTTCAAATAACAGAATAGTTTTAAGAAGGAAGAAAGACTGACACAAAGTCCATCCACAGTAGAAGAATAGCATAATCTAAAAAAAAAAATAAAAAAGCTTCTTAATTCTCTTTAAAACAAACAAACACCCTCATGTCTCTTTCTGCATGGACATCAGAAAGGAAACCTACCCTGTCTGGAATGACAGGCATTGTTTGTGGAGTGAGGCAACCCTGGGCATTTGTTGATTTAGCAGCACCTAGAAAAAAAAAAATAAATAAATGTACATCTACATTGTTTACTATGAAGTCTAATAGGCAAAGAAGTTATGAAATGCATCTCTTTCCAGTAACTAACGAATGTATAAAGTGCTAAAATTGCTAAGTCAATACTTTGGGGAAAGACATTTTATCCACATTGAAGATTGCCTTAAATTGGAAGTGCTTTGGGATAAAATTATTTTTAAGGGTTTAATTTATTTTTCTGTTTTAAACACTATTTGTATGTGGTTTATTTTAGTATTAATAATTCTTTTGACCTTCTTTGCAAAACACTTTGAATTCCGTTAATCTGCTAATACTGTAGGAAGTCTAGGTATTACTATCATTACTACAATACATGCAATTTAGATGCCAGGCATTCACGATAAATTATACATTGTAGTGTATAGGAAAGGAGGAAAATTTTGGGGGGTAATTCTACTCGATCTCTATAGAGTTTATTAGGGGAGAGGTGTAGGGAAAGGAAATATGCAAGCAGCTCTTGGTGGTTCTTTCCATTTGGATTTAGAAATTAACAGAACTTTTAAGGAATTATCAGCTGAATGCATGATTAACAGATAAGATAGAGTATGTAAATGTAAATGTAAATGTAAAAGTAAGCATTCTAACAACTCACTTGTAGCTACTTCATATGAGCATACTTTTGTTGTAGCCATTTGTGGTGGTTTTACTCACCTGGACAGCTGAGCTCCGCCACAACCGCTCTCTCACTTCCCCTCCTCAAAGGGAAACGGGGAAAAAAATAGAATGAAAAGGGCTCAAGGGCTGAGATAAGGACAGGGAGATCATTCAACAGTTAGCATCATGGGCAAAACAGACTCAGCATAGGGACATTAATGTAATCTATTTTCTATTGCTAACAAGTTACAACAGCAAGAAACAAAGAAAACAAACTAAAAGCACCTTCTCCCCAACCACTCTTTTTCATCTCTTCCCCCCAAGCAGCACTGAGGGATGGGGAATGGGGGCTGTTGTTATTCCTAACACTTTGTCTGCTACTCCGTCCTCTCCGCCACTCTTTCCCTCTGTTAGGAGCAAATTGCTCCAACACAGGTCCCGCATTGGCAGCAGCAGCTGAGCAGGTACCCCTGCTTCTGCGTGGGCTTCTCTCCACAGGCTGCAGCTCCAGCCCAGGGCCTGCTTCTGTGGTGGCTCTCCATGGGCTGAAGCCTCCTCCAGGCCATATCTACCTGTTCCACTGGGGCTCCTCCATGGACTGCAGCATGGAGATCTACTTCATGTGGGACTCATGGGCTGCAGGGGCCAGCCTGCTCTACCAGGGGCCTCTCCACAGGCTGCAGGGAACTGCGGGAACTGCTGCTGCACACTTGGAGCACCTCCTGCCCTCCTGCTGCACTGACCTTTGGGGGCTTCAGGGCTGGTTCTCACTCCTAGTTCTCACAGCTGCTGTTGCACAGCATTTTTTTTTCCCCTTTCTTAAATATGCTCTCCCAGAGACACAAACAGTTTATTGGCTTGACTCTGGTCAGTGGCAAGTCCCTCCGGAGCAAGCTGAAACTGGCCCTTATCTAACATGGGGCAGCTTCTGGACTCCTCACAGACGCCTCCCCTGCCACACACTACCAAAACCTTGCTATGTAAAGCCAATACACTATTCTGGAAAGTACCCACAGAGAAACAAAATCACAAATATCAGCTGATTAAGAAATATTACATTTAAGCAAGATGGAATCAGAGTAAGACTGCAAGTTATAACCTTCCATTTTATCTTAAAAATATAGATTGTAAGCATTGATATAAGTGGTGCCTCATTGTTTTTACTTTACTAACTAAATTTATTTGTCAGAAAGGATAAAAGTACCTCCTAATGCTTGAGATGAGTTTCTTATTACATTTGTCTGAGAGGTGTTGACAAAGTATTTGATTTAATTGATGACAATAAATCCCTACTGTTAATAAATTTGAGTTGTAAAACTAGTATAAATAATGAGGGAATAGTCTGGAAACAACCTAAGTGAAAGTCAATAGGAAATAACAGACTTTTCTCTACTGGTAAAGTGGGAAGAAAAGTATGGCAAGGTGTTATAGAGATCCTTACAACAGGAAATAACTGAATGAATAATTGGAGGTAAGTATATGATATGGTCAAGGCAATGTAATGTTGCCAAGTGCTAGTAACAAGCCCCAGTCTTTAAAACAACTAACAAACAAACAAACAAACAAAAACATAGCAGTTCTCAGGATTTGCCAAGCTTTGTCTGGATTGTTTGATCTTGAACACACACCTTGTAGCTTGATTTTACATGAATTTACATAATTATTCTGCTGTCAACTTGCTTTATGTGAGGTGACTATTGTCCAGAATGTGCTAGCATTTATGGCAGGACATTGAAGTCTATTGGTTATTGGGTGATTTTGAGTTTTTAAAGGCATTATGTTTTCTAACTTACCACTACCTTTTTTTTTTTTTCTTTTTTTTTTTTTTTTTTTTTTGTTCAATTTATGGCTTATCCTAGAGATAAGCCATAAATAAGCCTAGAGAAACAAAATAACCATAACAACAATAACAAGAAGAACAATAATAATAATAATAATAATAATAACAACAACAACAACATGAGTAAGGGACTCGGTCAAGTTGTATTCAGTAGGAAAACATAATGATAAAAATCTAAAGAATAGTTAAACAAAAGAAATGAGAAATTCAGTAGATAATGGGCCATTTAACCCACTTCCCTGTCTTGATATGCAGTAGAACATGCTATTTAGGGATAGTACATGAGTCTGACAATTATCCATTGTCCCTCATAGCCTTCAAGAGTTCCCAGACACTGGGTGAAGGTGTTTAGAAGGTATATCCTTGTTTATTCAACTATAAATTCCTTAATTATTTGATTACAGAACTGCTGTCCACAAATTTGTGTAAACCGTTTTTCAGCCTTCTGATATTAGTGTCCTCAAAGCTCTCTGTGGTAACAGATTCCAAAAGTTCACTGTTTGCTTTATAAGCTATATATATTTTATTTTTTTATTATTTTTTTTTCCTAAAGCAGTCAGCTACCACTCCCAGAGAGTGACTGTTAACATTATTTTTGTAGAATTCAAGAAAAAAATAAATAAATAAAAATCTGTGGATTCTGTTACAAAGGGAAGATCTTAAGCAATATGAAGAATCTTCCAAAGCAAAATTCTGAAAGAACTGACAGGAAAAAGGATCAGCTTGAAAATATAAACTGGACTTTGAAGATAGTTGTGAATGACAGCCTCACAGAGCTGTGAAATCTGTAAGGTAGTGATTCATAAATACAGCTTTACCTAAATGGAGTAAAATTACAAAAGGTGATTATCACTTAATCCATAGTTTCCATAGTACAAGAAAATATTGAATTATTTGAATTTTTTAAACTTTAATTTTATCTTAAACATTACAGTCAAGTTTTATTTAGATTCTGTGTTTTTTTATCTAATTGCTGTTCCAATATATGCAACTATTTGTTACAGATATTGATATTTTGATATTTTCCAATATTAGTAACTGTTCTTCTTAATGTTATCCATGTTTTTCCATAAATTACAAATGTGGTCCCTTTAGGATTTTTTATTTTATTTTTTTTTTTGTCCTAAATGAATTTCACTGTTATGAGAAATATGTCATTCTGGTTCCTGTTAAATTAGGCAAAAATCATATTTACAATTTAGAAAGAGGATAGAATGTATAGAAATTATGAAGAAAAAAAAAAACATGTAAAATTGAAAATTTCTCAATTAAAAGAGAAAAAGAAAAAGAAAAAGAGATGAAGAGATAAAGTTGAAGGAAGAAATAAAGAAAAGAAGGAAAGAAACTGGAAACTTTCTGGCATAGAGCAGTAGATACATTTGGATACTTCAAAGGAAATGACAGGAAAGAAAGGGAAAACTAGGAGACAAAATAATCTTATTTTAGTGAAGAATGTCACCAAGTAATTGACCTGGAGAGAATCTGATCTGCAAAGGAGCACTGTATGTTTTCCATAAATGTCAATGTATAATGTCAAGAAATTATACCTGCTACCAGACTAGATCCTAATTTTGCACTTGCATTAAAAGAATTATGTTTACAGATGACAACAACAAAAGTAGTAGATATTAATATATTGAATAAACACAAATAGAAAAGGTCAGATGCTTAAAGATAATGAAAAAGGTAACTCAAAATCATTACATCTCTGATGTAGTGATGGAGAAACATAGCTTTGTTTTTCTGTTTCAGTTTTACATTAATTTTGGAATCTTTATAGAAGGTTTGGAGTGCAAGGCAATTGAGTAGTAACAGTATGAAGTTACGAACAGAATAGGTAACCCAATATAAAACACATCATGTAGGGAGTAAGAAAATAATTAGTAAGAAAACAAATAAAGTGAAGAAGCAGATGAGTACTTGAAGAGAAATTTTATCCAAGATAAGATGAACCAAATAGAATGTTTGAGTTGAAAGACAAATGTGTGTAAATAAGAATTAATGAATAATGATACGGAGTGATGTACAAATATCCCAAAATTACACAAGCTTCATAAAATAGTAATTATGTAGGTCCTGAGGAAGAATTGCGGAGAAAAATAGAGGAAAGTAAATAACATGGGGGAAAAAATAAAATCTTCTTTTGACTATGGTTTTCCTTTTAAAAAGAAACATTGTCTATGAATGATAATGTGTACAAGTATGTGAGAAACCCACACCAGAGCCAAGGTAAAACTGTGGAATGGTATTTACAATGAATGGGTATTCAGTAAATCTGTGAAAGCAATGGTAATATCAACCTGAAGAAGACAGCAATGAACACAAGAACTACAAAGGTTGCATATCCCAAAAACTTCTTCATTGAGCTTGCCACAGTCAGGAAGGAATAAAGCAGAGCTGGCAGAAGTAAAGGTCAGATGCACACTGGAATTAGCAGGTATATACTTTTAACAGGAAGTATATTGAATGAGAAAGGGAAAAAACAACAATCCTACTACAGAAATTTGAAAGGCATCAAACTGGTGATAATGTCTAATGAATTGGAATAAAACAAGTTTTATATCCATTTGGTATTGCCAAGAAATTGATGAACCTCATAGAAAATATCTACAGCAATTCAGTGACTGGAGGGAGTGCAGAGAAGTTATTAATGGCATCATTTAGCTTGACTGAGAGCAAGACAGGAACAATTAACGATCTCGCCAGATACATTTAACTGAAAATTGGGAAAAGAAATGGCTCAGCACCACATTATGAAAGCAAAAAAATGAACTACAGTTTTTGAAGAATCAGTAAAAAGGCCCAGGTTTCACAAAGGAAATTGACCTCTTATTGTCAACCAAAGATGACAGGTAAAAATATCTGCAGTGCTAAATCGGGAAAGCAATAAAATGAAAATCATTTTGAACAAGATAAATATACAGGAGAAAAAAAAATCATGAAAAAAAAGCAAGTAGTGGTGAAAAAGAAGGAACCAAAATGAAGAAGAATATTTTGGAGGATTCATTAAAAATAAATAAAAAATATGAAGATGACAATAATTTACCTCTACTACTCATGGACATGATCAATATATGGGTATTTGAGACATAAAAGACCATTTAAGACATAAATCAGCCCAGTTTTGAAGATATGATTGGAAATTCTTTGTTAACTATTCCTGTTTTTCACACAAATTGAAACTCTTTGGGTTTACTTTGTTCTTGATTTTATTTTTATAAAAATTATTTATGGTGTCTGTTCATTCTTTAGCTATGAAAAAGCTGTGGTAAGGCTGCAGCCAAAGCTAGATGCATAGTTGAGATGCATGCTGAAAATTTTCCATCTGTATGATATCTTCAGTGTGTGATTCCACTTCACTATATATCTTGCCATACTTATCAATCTGCCCTTGTTTGAAGTTAACATTCCATTGGAAATAGGAAAATATAATTATGGAAATTGCCTGAGTGAGCTGTTCTGTCTCAGTGTTTTCACAAATAGTCAGTCTGGGAGTGTTAAAGCTAGGAATCAAAATAAAATCATTTTTTTTTAAGAGTCAGAAGAAGAGTCAAGAAGAAGCAAAAAAAGAGTCAGAGTCAGAAGAAGAAGTAAACCTGAATTTCAATTAAATGATTAGACCAAGTAAGCAGATGTGTAGTGTGTATTTTAAAATAATGTACCATATTTTCCTGATACATTATCTTACTTATTTAGTATCATTTAGATTTCTCACACTACTAAGGGGTCACAATTACAGTCACAGAGTTAATGGGAAGTAGCTGCTCTAAATGTTTCATATATATGCTCTCCTCCTCTTTCCCTTTACTTTTCCATTTTCTTTTCCCTTGCCCTTTTCCGCTTCTTTTCATAAGTTCATAAATACCCCTGTCTTGTTATGTCTGCAGCCAAGTGAGCAGTGATGTTTTCTTATCTACTACATAAACAGCATTTAAGCGTTTTGCCATCCTGTTTCTATTGTTGATAGGAATCATGAAACTCAAGAATCTTCTAATGGATGAGCAGATTCTTCTTCATAATTCCCTACTAAAAATTAGGAATAGTTTTGAATCTCCCTAATGAAATTACAAGACATGTTTTGTTTGCCCATTCCCTCACCTTCAAATCATACTTCCAACCTCCTTGATCAATGGGATCAAATATTCACTTTTTGTTTCTATTTTCAATATCTTTGTCCATTGCCACCTCAATCAACTTCATTATTCCTACGAAATCTCTATAACTCTTGCCCAGGAAGTATGTAAGTACATTATTCTCTGCAACTTTTCTTCCATACCATCAAATACACCTTTTTACATTGTTACTTTTTTAGTCCTAATCCTAATACCTAAATCCATCCTCTAACCTGAACTCAACTAATTCTCCCATATTTTTTACTCTAAGTTCCTCTAGCCACACCAGTTTATATACTTAACAACCATT
Source organism: Aythya ferina (assembly GCF_964211825.1). Lineage (NCBI taxonomy): Eukaryota > Metazoa > Chordata > Aves > Anseriformes > Anatidae > Aythya > Aythya ferina. The sequence continues at coordinate 68,202,353 of NC_140298.1, read as the reverse complement.
CTCATCAACAAAAAACATCTAGTCCTGCTTCCATCCTGCAATCTCTACAGTAAGTAATTAGCACTCACAATACAAGTATTTATCTCCCCTATCCTTCTCTTAGGCCTCATTCCCTATCTTAATTCCTCTAGCCATCTTGAATCTATACTAATACCTAATAGTCATAACTAAATCATAATTCTGTCTTATCTACTGCAAGTTCTACAAGTTCTAGAAAAATGTGTTGAGTTCTATAATTTGCTAAGATAAAACTGTCACATGGAATAAAAGAAGTGGCAATGAATAAAAGGCTGAATTTGTTAATAATAATAATAATAATAATAATAATAATGCTATGTGGTTTTTTGTTTGTTTCCAAAAAATAGTAAAACAACAAAAAATATGATGAAGTGATAAAAATTATTCATGTATTTAATTCAAGTAGGTAAAAAAAAAAAAAAAAAAAAAAAAACATTGGATTTTTATTTTTATACTAATTGTTTAACTTTTTTCTTTTTAAAAAGACCAATTTACTGGAGAATTAGAAAAATAACTTCTAAATCTTTTTAAATTTTATTTTTTTCAATGACTCCTTTTTAAAAATTCTATCTATGTAAAATAACTTTCACATGACATTTCAGGGCAAAAAAAAATATTTACCTTATATATATATTTACCTTATGTATAATGTTTATCTTATACAAAAGTGGTTTTGTTCTGTTTTGTTTTGTTTCAGAATATTTAAATTAAAACTATTTTTTTTTTTTATTTTTCTTTCCTTTTTGACAGAAAGAAAAGGGTGTATTTCCTTTCCATGGTAAAAGCTTTGGAAAGTGCAAGACAGGACATAAAAATTCCTAAAGGAAAAGCAATATAATGATATGTCAAATGAGTCAGCTAAAGAACTTGGATATTTCCTGATTATCATGAACTAAGATAACACTGTTATCTAATTAAAAAAAAAAAAAAAAAGCTATTTAATTCAGTATTTAATTTAGTACGCTTAGGTAATAATGTAGGTAATAATGCATAATGCATAACGCAACATACCATGAGCGTTTTTTTATTTTTTTATTTTTCTGACAGTTTCTTTTGCAATAAAGCAGAAAAAAAAATGGGGAAAGAAAGGAAGATCTGTTATTTAACAGATCATGGTACAATTTATGTATTAAAATTTGAAGGTGAAGAATAATACACAATATGGAAATGTCATTATTTTAACACAGCTTTATGCAATAACTAGTTATTTGTTTCACCTTATTATACTCAGCTGGAGTATAGTGCATTCCACTAGTAATATAAACAAAAAGTATATACTGCAGGAGATATTGCAAAGGAAGGTTTTTCTGTAAATACTAATATGGTTATGTTAACAAATAAAATTGTATACAAGCATGTATTGATATGTCAATATGAAAATGAAAAAGAAACTTACTAATGTGACCAGAATTTTATATCTAATATTTTCCTTTTTCCTGTTGGCAGTCATTCTGCTCACCTCCTTATTGTATGATAACTCCCTGTTACTGTGTGTTTCAAACTGTGAAGGCATCCTTACAGTTGAAACTTGATGTTGTCCCATAACTCAATTTTCACTTTAGCTGGATTAATCCTTATTGAATCAGCAAAAATAATTCTGGGATTTGGCAGGAAAAAAAAAAAAAAAGAAAAAAAAAGAAAAAAAAAGAGTCCTTTGTCTATAACTAAGAATTTTGTGATATTTCACTCATCACTTCAGCATCTCAACCCTGTATTGCTCTACTATGTTGTAGAGTATTTGCTTTACCTTTTACTGTATCATAGAGCAACCTCTGCTTATCTTATCATAATTGGTATACATTTATAAAACAACCAAAAAAAAAGAAAAAAAAAAAACAAAAACAAAAAAAAGATTATGCTGTTTAATTACTAGCAAAGAAAACTTCATGTAATTTCATCTACCATAACTGTTGCTAACCGTTGGGTAATTGCAAGCAAATGTTGAGTTTCCAATGGCAGCAGACATGGTTGCTTACTCCACAAAGTGAAAAATGAAATAAGCATGAAAAAACAGCATTTTTTGTTCACTGTTGTTTCATATCCTTAAAAAATGGCAGATAATTTACCTCTCAGCTAATATTAATTTCTTTCATGTAGCTCAAACTATTATTTCTGGAACAAAACAATCACAGGACTCTTTTTAATGTCACAACTAGGTGCTAAATGCATGGCTATGAACAGAGCGTTCTATTTTTTCCAAGAGTGAGCTGAAAAGCTAAACAGCAGAACTGTGTGCACTGTGTCATTTGGAGCTTTTGGTTTATTTGTGGTGATTGTTATGCTCATGGCAAAGAAATATTCATTAGAACCCACGAGAGGGCCCTATGGAAACAATCAAAGAGGGCTTTTAATGAGCTCTGAACAAAATTTTCATTGCAAGATCCAGTGGAGGGTTTCTATAGATGTAGCAAGCAAGAAATGCATGGATTTGAGGAAAACTAGAAGTATTTTGGCCTTCAGGAGGGAACTCTTCCTTTATTGTTTTGCCTTGTGTGAGTAATTGTGAAGGGGTGAATAGTCAAGAAATATCCTTTATTGTAACTATTTTTAAAATTGATTAATTAAGGTAATTATTAGTTATTATAACACATTGATAATACCTTTTTTCTAAGTAACAGTTTATCCTTGACTGAATGATGTGAGTTTTCAGGTATTTACTGAATGTTGCCATCTTTTTTCCTGTTAAGTAACAAGCTTGGGATCTCACAAAAAGGGGAATATACACATTTATGAATCCTTACATATGCAGAACATCATTTTTAGCTATCAGCACTTTTTTTAGAAATAGAGCTAACAGTTTTTAAAAATGGAAATAAAGCCATACAGATGAAAGCAAGACACGATCACCACCCATTATTGCTTCATAGGGTGTCTCAGCAGTTGAATGTCCCTAAACAGAGGGATCATTTATTAATATAGTGTTTCTGATTAGATCTAAAGGGAAGAACGTGAAGACAGCTGAATTAATTCATGCAGTATAAACTGTAAAGCTAACCTAGCAGAGCCCCTGTGGATGGGGAAGTATGTGGATAGGCATGGAATGGACTGTGCAATGCTCATATATTCATAATAATACCAGTCTCAAAACTAGGGAAAAACAAAACAAAACAAAACAAAACAACACTCCGCCAACAACACCAAAAAACAGTGAACACCTGCTATAAAGGTCACTACAGCACCTGCTTGGGAAGCTAATTGTGGAAAATACAGGTAATCACTCCCAACGTTCACAGAAAAATTACATTAGAAGTGTGAATTTCTAAACAAGTCAAAGAGAGCCAAGAAGCAGCTGCCATGTATCCTTATGCAAACGATAGCCCAGCAGGAGAGGATTTTAACAAAATAAGCCATTTTCAGATTCTTTGAAGTCTCTTTTCTGGCAGAGAAGAGTAGCACCAAAAAAAAAAGCAGTACAACTTAGCTAAGAAAACAACATGGTTAGAATAACCGTGACAAGCAGTGATAATATAGTTCAGTATTTTAAAGCTTCAGCTTCTTTTTTTAAAGATTTTTGAACCATCAATGAAATGACTCAAAACATTATATTTTGATTTTTTTTTAATGAACTTAGACTTTTCAAATCCCCTCTAACAGACATCTTGGCTGCATTGCTTTTTTATGTAGCATAAATGTTATTAGAATACTTTAATCAATTTTATGCCAAAACTTATCTAGGCTTTACTAATACGTTCGACTAGAGTATTGAATTTCAGTTGTTCTCTCAGAGCCTGGTTACAAAGGGTTAGAATGACAGCATACAATTTCATACTTACAGCTAAGTCTTTTAATCAGCTGTATTTCAGAGCTGTATGAGTAAAATGAAATTTTCTGCAGTTTTAAAACACCACAAATGCATATCAGGATAATTGCTTGCACAGCTAATAGACTGTTTTAGTATCTTCTCTGTGGAGTGCTTTCTTGTTAACTTAGCCAGCACAGTCCTGTCAAAGTTTAATGCTTCAGATGCAGCATATAATTTTAATCTAATGCACAGCATTTCTAATACTTCAAACATTATGATATGTGCACTGAGACAGAAATGAGTAGTTTGTTTAATAAGCCATACATATACTGTATCCAAAATGACTTGGGCTTCTTAAATGATTTGGAGATTTAAGGCAAAAGTGATTTCATTTTTTTTTTTTTTTTTTTGGTGGGGGTTATTCTTCTGTGTCTTCTTTTTAATTTGTTTGGTTTGGTTTGGTTTTCTTCCCTTTCTTGGCTACATTAAGAACAGATGAATCAATTCAGCAATACCTATCTTGTCTGAGGAAGATCTATGGTTAGCCCCTGGAGTTTTTGAGGTATGGCTTTCTCTCCCCCATTTATAAAATATCTATTTCATTAGTCTTAATCTCCAACATCATGACCTCTGATTATGACCTCTGACTTGTCATTGAACTGCCAAATTTGATCACAGAAAGCAATTGTTTGCATTATTTCTGTTTGCATTCATTTCTGAATGCAGAAATTTTACAAGTTTTACTCCTTTACAGTATTTCTCTGCCTTTACAGAAAAGCTGTAATTATCTTTGTCTTTATGACTAAAAGACTGTACCTTCAGAAATGTACCATGGGACTTACCATGTACCATGCATGTAACAACCCAAGTACTTATACATTACTGGAGCATTAATTTCTTGTCCCAGATTCATATCTTATACACAGATAGATAGACCATAATGGATATTTTTTGTGTAGCTAGTGCTCAGTAGAATTGTAAACTTCCTCACAGCTAGCAGTTATCTTTTCCCTTTTTGCCTTGCAGCCGATTCTACAGATATACAGAATAAGTGCAGCGTGATGACTACAGAATCCTAGAGTTACATCCCTGGAAGCTGTTGGTTCTCTCTTCCTCTGAGATATAGTTTCTTGTATGAATTGATGTACAGACAAGCATATAAAAATCTAACACATACATGGTCTAGATTCATTATGTTTCCCACCTTTTCCTTCCCAGTTTGATCTGTACTGGAGAGATCATACAAGCCACTTATTCTTTGTGTTGCCAAAGAGCATCTATGCTGTTCATTTGTCGATCCTTGCAGAGATAAATGCAACTTGCTGCAATTAATGAAAATTCTGTGTTCTGGACATCTTTTGTAGGTATAAATCTTCTAAGTTAGGTCAATGTTCGCTCATTTATATATATATGGGTATTAATATAGATCTAATATATAAGACGTCTCTCCTCAGGCTATTGACGTAGTTGGTAAGGTAAAAATTATCTTTTCAGACAGATTCCTCTGAATACACTTAGAAATCAAACACAGTTTTCAGATCCAAGAGAAAAATCTATTTATTATATGTTCTCAACATTTGTTTTTGTTCTGTTGGTTAAGAATGTAACAAAATATTTCAAAATACTCTACTATAGTGTTTCTCAGCCTGTGGTCCATAGAAGCAGTATATGAAACCACTGCAATTTATTTAATATTTTTTTTCAAACATGTATTTAACCATACATTCCCTGACACATGGGAGGAGACAAATGGGGGAAAAGGTGCTAACAGCTCACTGCTATGAACACACAAACCTCAAGCTTTTAGAAAATTGAAACTGAATGCTGTTTTGGCAATACAGTGCATGATGGCACAAATCCAACACTGAATTTTTTATTATTACTTTTTTTTTTTTCTGAAAGAACTAGGTGATTCTTCTTGTATATTTTGATGTAAATGTTCCATGGGAAAATAAAAAAATAAAAGAGTAACATCACTTCAGCATTTTAAATATTCCCTTCGATGTATTTATTCATCAAATGTCACATTTTATATTTTATCATTTTGAATATCCTGTACAATATAAATTGAAGGGAAAGATGGCATATTTAATTCAGTAAATACTGAAACAGAACATTACATAAATGCCTAACCACTTACTTTTTCTTCTTTGAAGCAAATTTTGTATAAATATTCCTTGGGTGCTTTATTTCATTTGCACTTATTTCACTATATTTTCCATACTGTATGGACTGAACACGAAGGAAAATATTTCACATTTTCAGGTGATCTATTCTGCCTCAAAATAAAATTATTAGTAAAATAAACCAGTAATTTTATTACATTTGTATTTTATTATCACCTTAAAAAATACAGAACATTAAGAGAATTTTCTACAAGATATAGTATAAAGGACTGAAATACTCTAGTGAGGCAATAACATGGGCCAGATGAGATGACTGTGATGGGGATGAACAGAAGTTCTGGCTGAGGGTTTATGGATTACTGTTCCATGGTAACAGATGATCAGAATGTTTTAGTGCTTGACTGATACAATCCCAAGAATAAAAAATGTCTCCTTTCCTGCAGAAGGGAGGGTCTCTTTCATACAAAATTCAGACTTGCTCAAGGAAACTCACTGGGAAATGAGTATAGATAATGTGTGGTGTGTTTAATGCATCAGATTCTAAATCTTGTTCCTTTGAAACAAGATTACAGTGTAACTGGAACATTCAGCTCACATCAGTATGAGTATTTCCAAATGTATGGAAGTGAATTCAACTGAATTCAAGGTGAATTTAATATTTTTCTGATAGAAATTGTGTATTTGCAATTACAACTTTTACCTCATCAAGCATTTATATACAATATATATATTATATATATAATTATAAATATATATAATATATATGTATATATATAGATTATATATAGATTATATTATATATACATGTTACTATAAATACAGTATATACAGTAACTATATGCAATATATGATATCATAATATATATAATATAATATATATAATATATAATATTATTGATATACAATATATTATATATTATATATTATATTACATATATGATATATATTATATATATCATATTATATATATATCTCATATACCATATATTATATATAGTAACTATGTACTATATATACGTTATATATATGTGTGTGTATATATAGTATATAATTACTATATATAATTATATACATATATACAGTTACATATATACATATATATAGTTACTATATATGTGTGTATATATATAGTATATGTGTATATACACATAATATATATATAGTAACATTGTTTTTGCCCAAGGAGTTTTTAGTTTTTTTTATTATTATTTTTATGACTTTGACACATAAGTCATTAATGCTATTTAAATGCAAATTTTATATGTGCAGTATGATTATTGAAGCTTAGTTTTCTTCCCACTGGGCTGTAATGTGCACCTTAAGACTAGTCTATGTTTATGGTCTATGTTTAGACAGCTTTGGGATGTGCATAATCACACTGAATAATTCCAATTCTATTTGCTTACTTGGAGGTTTCTCAAATACTTTGATGCTTTCTACTTCTCTGTCTTTCCCTTCCTCATCAAAGTCACAATGAATTCCCATCAGAGGCATTATAAGAATATATCCTCAGGGTTATGATTTATTCTTAGACAGACTGGCTAAAACTCAATTTTCTCCTTCTCCTACCCCACTATTATTCAGTGGGGATTTAGAAACACTAAGTCTCATTGGCTTGGATTCAACATTAATTTAGGAGCTAAACTGTCCCAGTACCTAGTTTTTAAGCACTGGACTTACTGATGGAATCATAAGATTAAGCTGCTTATATGATTCATTTAAAAAGTAAAGCGTCTTAAAATAGGATAGACAAAAATATGCATGTTGAGGAGGGATCCATGTAAACTGCATTTAATTTGTTCTTCTCTGCCTTGAGAAGATACTATTTATGACTCTCACGTGTCATGCCCCTGTAGGCACCTGCATGGGTCTATCTCCCTTGCTCTAGATGCCAGGATGAACATATCAGATAAGTATTGAAAATGCTTCCGCTCTACATAGAGCAACAAGTATCACCCAGCCAGATGGAGTAGTCTGTTAGATTTTAATCTTGTAACAAGAGCGTTCAAGAAAGCTGCGAGAAAGCCTGAAAGTTATATTTTCCAAAGATTAGTTCAGATTTTCATTCATTGCCTTTCATTTGGCGCACATGCAAGTAAGCAGAATAGACTAGGACTGATATTGCTATGACTTAACTGTCATCCATTCCTCAGACAGGACACCTCATCCATTCTGCATGGGAGGAACACTCCTTGTTCTTCAGAACCTTTCTCTTTGCTTTTCTCCAAGCTTTTCACAGTCTGGTAAGGTGTTAGCTGTTATGAAACAAAACTGCCAAGGAGTGTGTAAATGACTAAACAGTCATCATGCATTGAATTCCATGCCCTGGTCATTTTTAGTTTACTAGTATAAGTATGACCTTCATGGGCTAGGATGAAAATACAAGACTTCTTGATTTTAATTCCTATCACACAATTAAGGGGAAGCATTGCCTTTGATTTTCAGCTTTGCCTAGTAAGTTTATTCCACTAGAATTATTTGGAGATGAGAGGTGTGATGGCTTTTATCTAGGAAATAGATGTGAGATTTATTTCCTTTAACAATAAATCAATAAATAAATCCAGCTTTCTTGTGTTTCATATGAACAATCTAATACAAAAGGAATTTGGTCTTTTCACCCTGAAGAAAAGAAGGCTCAGGGGAGACCTCATCACAACACTACAATACGTAAAGAGTGATTACAAAGAGTATAGAGGTTCTCTTTTCACAAGGAATTACATGGAGAAAGTAACAGGCAATTGGTACAAGATGCACCAAGAGACATTACATCTGCATACAATAAATATTTTTCTTTTACAGTAAGAGCAATCAATCATTGACATAACCTCCCCAGGGACATGGTAGAATCTTCATCACTGAAGATTTTAAAGATGTGATAGGACAGGGTGCTAGATAATCTTATCTAGGTTCCCTTTTTACATAAAATATTGGACCTGATTATCTTTCGAGGTCCTTTCCAACCTGGGCTCTTCTATGTTTCTACTATGGTGAAAAGGGAAATTTCAAAGTGTATCTAAGTAGAGACCTTTATTAAAAATGAACTGGGAAACAATGACTTTATGAATCCTAATGGGGTGTGGACAAGATAAGTGATCAAGATATTCAATTAAAGCTTAGTTTTGACCATATGCAAAGGAGGAAGGTTGGCACAAAAAAAAAAAAAAAAAAAAAAAAAAAAAAAAAAAAGCTTTTATGATCACAATTTTAAGCTAACATCTCTTTTCTAGTGATAAAAATTTTACATTATTTAATATTTTCCTTAAATTCAGATTATTACATCAATGTCCACCTTGCTATTTCAATCTGTTTTGAACTTTAATTCTGACCATTTGTTTTGATGTATGAACATACACAAGAAAGGAGAGGAGAAGGAGCAATATGTGGGCTTCATGTGCCCTTATGGACCTGGGATCCCCAGGAAACTTTGGAGAGAGTCATACAAACAAACAATGAGAATGGCAACTGGACTCTTTCTGGTTGTCTTATAATCTGTGAGTTTTATGGTGGCTATGCACTTCAGGCACAGCAAGGGAAAAGCAAATATGGATAAAAAATAAAATAAAAACAAAAAAAGTTTTGACAGTATTCTAAACAGCTGCATGGTCTGTTATCTGTTTGGGGAAGATAAACATATATGAGAAAGGAAACAAAACACAAGGACTGCTGAAAGCTGCTGATCAAAAACTGAATTACTACGTGTATTGAAAAAACCCTGACTTATGAGTTACAAAAACTTTGTGATTAGGGTAAAATGTTAATGGAAACATGCATGTAATTCATATTTATGAAATCAGTGAGAACTGGCTTTATTAACTTGAGTACAGATGGTAAGATATTTCCCAGGACAATATTTTCATTAAAAAATCTTTAACTGAGGCTGAATGCTTTGTTTGACTCATCTCAGATTTGACTACATTTTGCCAAATCAATGGCAAATCCACCAGTCCTATCAGACTGCTTCAGAGCAATTTATTACTGCCAAGTTTGGCAGATCTGGGACAGATCAACCAGACTACTTCCAAAACAAATAATGAAAGCTTTGCTCATCAAAAGCTGGGGAAAGTTCACATAACTGATTTATTCTAGGTCAGTCTAAATGATGGACCTACCCTAAAGCCACTGTGTTCAGAAGCTGTTAGCTACGGTGTGTGGAGGAATGGTTAAGTGAAGTAGGTCATGTGAATGTTGACCAACTAGGAGGTCACGAGCTAAAAAAAGTATCGAACACAGCTCATATGAGTCTGAGAAAGTACGTAACGTCTGGGAGCTAATCAGGCACAAGGACACAATATCCGTTGGAGGTTTTGGAAAGTACCGGCTGTGTTATTTCGGTCGATGGGAGTGAGAAACTAGCTGATAAAATAGAGAAATGCACTAACCAATCATGAGCTTAACTTTTGCAATATGTATGAGCTAATTATATTGAATTAGATAAAAGATGACTGAGCTATCCAATAAATCGAAGTTCACTGATCACTCGTATTGAGCGTCTGTGTCTTCCTTCCGTCGACAACAAATGTCCTCTCAACAACGGTGTTACCAGCTTTGGAACAAATTGTTTAGTAATTGACAAATTACCAAAATATTGTGGCTTGAGGTCTACACCCAGAGGCTGATGGTCTTAATAAAACTGCCAGTATGAGAGCCTGGGAGCCAAAACACAGTAAGTTCTAAGGGGTTCAGGTGATCTCTCAGAGATTGCTGATTGCAAAAAAAGTATGGTCTAAAAGCCTGTATGGGCTTCTCCAGCCTGCTTCTTAAGCCAATCTGCATGGTGAGGCATCCTCAAGACATAGCTCCAGTGCTGCTCAACAGTGTTACTTGTCAGTACCTCATGTCAGTATTATTAGGGTTCTAAGTGAATCCTATTATTAGGATTCACTAAACCTTGTGTCTCTTTTGTTCCTTTTTTTTTTTTTTTTCTAAAACTGTTTTATTTTCTTCAATTACTTCCAACACTCAAAAAAAGTGTGGAAAACTTGTTTTAAGAATTGAATACTTCTATTTTGAGTCTCAAATATGAGGTATCTTGAAAAATAAATAAATAAATAAATAAAAATTTGAAATAAAATAAAGTGTAAATGAAAGTGTCAGCTGTGTGTGCTCTGTAAATTGTTGTCCTCTAAGGATTCTTGAATAGGGAAAAATGAAATCACTTGTCTAAATCTGAATTTCTGAAGTCTTTTTCAGGCTATTTTTCCCCAGACTTCTATTGCATTTATGAAAAATATGCACATATAGTTGCATATAGTTTTTAGTGCTGGATAACACAATACAAGATTAATCAGGTAATATCAGGCAACTCAGCAAGTCAGTGGCAAACCAAAGAAACAGAATACCCTTTATTTGATCTAGGTATAAGATCACTCTATGGAATATAGCAAAAGCAGCAACGAATAAGCAGAAGAGTTTAAATGGCATCCTTAGACGTCTTTTTCGAAGGAGTAGTCTCAGTGATGTTAACATAAAAGGCAAAGTGATGCAAAGAAAAACAACACTGAAAAATAAAGTAGAGAAGGTATCCTTCCGAGCTTGTGGGTACGGAAGAAAATCTGCCAAATAAGCTTAGCTGTAAATAATAAAAATGATTGGTTGAATTCATGTGAGATGGTGGGATATCTTAATGAAAAAATATCTAAGGAGAAAGAAAACACCTTAACTGTTATGAAATTCCTTCCTTTAAGAGGAGAAGGCATAATGAAAATGATTTGTTGTTCATTTAAAAATACATGGGAGAAAGAGTGAAAAGAAAAAGGGACTCTCCAGGTTAACCAAAAGTAGTTTAGCTCTACATTATAAACTCTTGCCTTCTCCTAGTCTTTGCTAAATAGGTATTTGCTAAATGACCTATTAACAAATCATGAAAAGAAGTGAATATAGTAATTCTATACTGGTACAACCTGGGTCAAAATGACCCCCTACACTACTGAAAGCACAACAGACATAACAGACATAACAGACATGGTGTATATTAATCTGTATATTAATATATCTGTTTATATATACTATTACTATCCTACCTATGTGTCACAGTATCACATGCACAAAGATGGAATCATGAGAATACACAAATGGTTTATTGGTTCTCATCTGAACTTATAAAAGAAAAGTTCAGATAACAGAGAGCAAAATCCAAAAGAGACTGAGCCTATGTATCAACAGCTACATATAATTTTAGCTTCCGATTTGAAGCTGAAACCAGTAAATCTAAAATTAAAAAGTATCAGAAAGTTAGTAGCTTCTATATTTTGCTCACTAAACTTTATATTTCTTTTAATTTCTGCTTCAATGGTGAAAATAATAGTTGGTATTAATTGCCTGTCAGTTCAAGAGACAGATGCCAGATAAACAACACAGAGGATTTCACTGTCTTCATTTTAGGAAAACTGAAGGAAGATCACATTCTGGGTAGGAGAGCATGAAAATTGCTTGATAAGATTCCATTAAAGTGATCTGACAGCAAGGTTAGAAGTGAACTGGGAAAACCTTGCAGGGGTAACATCAGGGAAAGAGAGAATCAGTTCGACATTTCCCAGGTTAAAGATTCACATTAACAAAATGGAAGTCAAGTGTTCATGCTTAAAGGCAACACAGCCAATACTGGGGTAACTCTAATTTATTCTGGACTGCAGAAATCATTGTCTTCCTATGGTGAACTTGACATGAAGAGTTCTAAAATCACAGAGAGTATTGTATGAAGTATTGCTGTATGTGAACTGTATCTTGCCCTTTTCTATTTTTCTTTTCTTGTATTGAAAAAAAAATAATTTAAATATTAAGCTCTTTATATATACACATATATAATATATATATATTCTGTCATGTCCTCATTAACATCTCATTACTGAGCAATTAGCTCAGGAAAAGGACAAAGAAGGGAAAAGAAAATTAGATGCAACTCTATAGGGTGTATTTTCACCTTGATAAGCAAGACTAACTCATTAGGGTATACTCAAAGTCCTACACACATTTCAAGGGGATAATGCCCTTAAGGTATTTTGAAGTTATTAAAATGTTAATTTTTTACATAAAAGAGTAATTTACTAATCTCCAGTAGGAATGCATGTAGTGAAAATATATACAAAAAGAAGAAAAATAATTAAACAATTCCCAAATTACTTTTTTTTTTTTTTTTAAGTGAGGGTGGGAGAGATAAAATGTAAGAAAAGAATGGCACTATAATTTGAAAGTTAAAACGGTTTAAAGGCATACATAAATTATCAATCATTTCCTCACTGCTGGGACCTCTGCAAATTGTTTATATGCCTTTTTGGAGGAAAAGAGAAGGAAAGGGATTGAGAAAAATATCCGAAAACTGAATGAATCCCAAACCACATGCATATTTAATTGGACAAGATGCAAACTGAATCCTCTGGAAATGAAACAGTATTGCATTAAGGGTTCAGTCATGAAAGCCACAGACTCTGTAGGTTATTCATGTGTTTCAAGGCTCTCCTGGAATGTTTTTGTAGAGAAAATGACTTGGTCTGATCTATGAAAAAATCTCAAAGAACCAGTACAGTGAATGGCCATCACGCCATACATTCTACTGAGTTGCGATGTCTTGTTAATAGATATTTGTTTTCTTTCTGAATTATATTTTTCTTGAGCAGAAGCAGGAATACTCTACAGTCTATTTAGGAGTTTTCTCCTGTTTGTTTTGATAGTATACCATGGCCATGATGCATTTTTAGTAAATTCTAGGCATTTCATAGAATTCTTCTGGAATATTTGAATATCTCAGATCAACTGGAGGAGCTCCTCAGCAGAAGCAGTGTGTGATTTAATGAACAAGTTACATTTTACTCTTCTTAATTTTTTGAAAGTGTTAACTGTCATCACACAGGAGTGTATGACACCAACAGCAAATGTTGCTGAGACCACTTTTTGGGTATCAACAGTGACAAGCTGCCAGCACTAGATTCCCTCTGTGATCATAAAGAGGAGAATCTCTAGCTGCATTTGAGAAATTGTGGCATTTTAATGCCCAGTCACATATTTGGATGTTAATTTTACCAAAACTGTACAGCTGCCCTTCCACAGAGCAGAACATGATGACAAAACTAACCCAACATTTTTATTATTATTATTAGTTAAATGTTTAACTGTACAAAAGGAATTAGAAGTAACTACACCATTCACAGTGAACTGAACAAAATGCAAAAGCCAAAATGAAACCATCATCATTATGCATAACATTTTATAACTTTTATGTTATGTGATTTTAAACAATTCAGATGAAAGCAGTGCAAAGCAGGCAATAGGAAAATAAATCAACAACCAGAAAAATAGGGAAAATGAATATGTGAAATGAAGAAATGCCACTCTGAGCCAGGAAGCCATCACTGTTGAACATTACTGTATAAGGCACTGTTTTGAAAGGCCCGATGACAACACTTCCCCTGCAGATTGCAACTATGTATTTACCTCATTAGTCAAACAACTAAATACGATGTCATTTGATGGTGGAAATTTCCATACATTCAAGAACCATCTTTTATATAGTGCTCTATTTTAGGATATTATAAGTTAGTGCTGTATGCTGCTGTAGCAGGTCCTTAGTTCTTATATCTCCTTGTTTAAATGCAGAACCAATCATACAAAAAATAAATAAATAAATAAAATATGGAGCGCTTTAAAGCAAGCTTCACAAATGGGAAATACATATTTGATCAGTCATTTTGTTTTAGTGATGAATTTGATCCAGTGACATCAGTAAAACCCCAACATATTTGTGATTCAACAAGAAAAATCTTGGGACACACAGATAATTTTCTCCATTAATTTGACTAAAAAAATTACCAATACTGTCCTCAGAAATTATACAATTGATTATGTATAGAAAATCACATTAGAGGCAATAGTGAAGTCCAGAAATAACCATCTTAAAATAAGCTATTTTGGGTGCCAGACGTAATTTAGCGGAGCTTAACGTGCTTTTTAATGTGATGAGCACTGTTGTCAAGCCTGGGTGTTTACAAATAAAATTCATCTCAGTAGATTGCAGTTTTCTCAGATGATTCTGCAGACTGTTTGCATTGCAATCAGAATACACAGTGGAAGCAGATCAAGGGCAACAGAAGTGCTTATGAGGAACTAGTACTTAAATATAGCTTTTCACAATTTTTAGCATGCATTTTAATAATTTGAATTACATTGAACAAGTTATTGACACCAGTCAATAGCAACTTCAGTATGCAGATTGTCACCAAACATGAAAAAGAATTCATGGAATCATAGAATCATTGAATGGCTTGGGTTGGAAGGGAACTTAAGGATCCAATCTCCCTGGGCAGCGACACCTTCCAATATAAAGGTTGCCCAGGGCTCCATCCAACACCTCTAAAGACAGGCCATCTACAACTTCTCTAGGCAACCTGTTCCAGTGCCTCACCACTCATAGCAGGGAATTTCTTCCTAATGATTTATCTAAATAGAGGGTACTCTTTTAGTTTAAAACTGTTACCTCTTGTCCTATTCCTACACTCCCTGATAGAGTTTTCTGTAGGCCCCCTTTAAGTACTGGAAGTCTACTGTAACATCTCCCCAGAGACAATTTATGTCATGAACACAATAAGCAGAAGAAAAATATTAAAAGCTGTTATTTACAAAGCATCTTGTTTTGAGCAGAGGGAATTCAATTGTAATTTCTGGACGTGGAAGGGTGAATAGATTTAAAGCTTTCAGAATGGCCGTCTAAACTAATAATGGTTAACACTGGAGAGTATGTTATATTACTTCTGCTATGCCAGTTGGCATGTAACACTTCCACTTAGCAGTAAAAGAATATTGTTAATGTGCCTCAAGTGTTTCTAAATTCAAGTTAAGTACTTCCTCACTCTGTCTGTAGCTGGGACCATTCTTTCATTGCTTGAATAGACCAAACTAAGTTACTCAGGATGTTCCTGTATAGACGCATGGACAAGAATAACAACAGGATATATATATATTTTTTTTTTATTTTATTTTATTTTTTTTTTCTCAGGGTGTTTTGGTGTATTAGTTTTACTTCATGAAAAAAAATACCATTTGAAACTATGTATTTAGTTTCAAAATGGGAGCAGAAATTAGAGTGTCAGGACAGGTTAACAAACAGTCCTACCTAGAATTCTCCACATTGACTAGTGTGGAATCAGAAAAAGAAGAAAGGTATTAAGTGGAAATCCTATGGTGTACACAAAAGACAAAGAGTTGCAAAAGATTTTGTTGTTGTTGTTTTGCATTTGAGATCTTTGTTTTCTCTTTTTTTTTTTTTTTTTTTTTTTTTTTTTTTTTTTTTGCATATTCATACTTTGGTTTTGACAAAACTGAGAATATTCATCGTCTCTATTTTGAGCTATGGTTTAAAAGCTATAGTTTTCTGAATGTATCGAGAACTTGTCACTCAGCATAACTCCATTTAAGTATAGAAAAACCCAGACTACTTATGTCTTAAAACTGCCTGTAATATTTTCCCGAGAGTTCTTTAACCATTTGCTTTTGAAGCAGTTCATAGATATTCATATGAATTCTTATCATATTACTTAACTCAACAGACAAACATTTTGATCCTGCATCCAGAACATACTGGACTGCTTCAGCCTGTCTGAAGGTGTCAGCTCAGAAAAGGTTCGAAACCCTTGTGCCATTTCCCCCATAAAAGGGGAAAAAACAGAACAAAAAAGGCTCAAGGGTTGAGATAAGTACTGGAAGGTCATTCAACAAATATCATCATGGGCAAAGCGGACTCTGCACAGGAAGATTAATGAAATTTATTGCGTACTACTAACAAGCTAGAGAAGTGAGAAACAAAGAAAACAAACTAAAAACACCTTCCACCCAACCACCTTCTTCTACACCTCCCTCCCCAAGTGGCACAGGGTAATGGGGTCTTCAGTCAGTCCCTAATGCTTCATCTCTTCCTCTCCTTCACGGTCACTGTCTGCCCCTGCTCCATGTGGGGACCCTCCCACAGGATGCTGTCCTTTCCAAACTGATCCTGCGTGGGCTTCCCACAGGCAGCAGATCTTCAAGAACTGCTCCAACACAGGTCCATACCACAGGGGCCATCGGTCAGGAGTAAATTGCTCTAACATGGGTCCCCCACAGGTGGCAGTCTGCACAGACCCCCTGCTCCTGTGTGGGCTCCTCTCCACAGGCTGCAGCTCTGGCCAAGGGCCTGCTCCTGTGGGGGCTCTCCATGGGCTGCAGCCTCCTCCAGGGCACATCCACCTGCTCCACCAGGGGCTCTTCCACGCACTGCAGCGTGGAGATCTGCACCATGTGGGACCCATGGTCTGCAGGGGGACAGCCTGCTCCACCAGAGTCCTCACCACAGGCCACAGGGGAATTTCTGCTGCGTACGTGGAGCACCTCCTGTATTCCTTCTGCACTGACCGTGGTGTCTGCAGTGTGGAATGTACTCCTCACTCTCTCAGCTGCTGTTGTGCAGAAGTGTTTTTTTTTGTTTTTTTTCTTTTCTCCCCCTTCTCCCCCCCCCCCCCCCCCCCCTTCTTAAATATGCTCTCCCAGAGACAAGTTCAGTGGCAAGTTCCTTTGGAGCCAGCTGAAACTGGCACTTATATAACATGGGACAGCTTGTCACAGATGTTACCCCTGCAGCCCACCGCTACCAAAACCTTGCCATGTCAACCCAAGTTCTCAGTGAATTCAGAGAAGAAAGTGTCACTTCACAAGGCACTACAAAGAAATCATCTTCTAGTACCTTTCTCTAGCTAATATTGTTCCACTGAGTGTGATAGTATATTAATATGATCCTTTGCTCACTCAAGCTCAAAGGTCAAAAGTATCTACTGTCCCTAAGTGTCTGTATCATGAATTTACATTTTCTCAGCATGCACCCTCAGCACTCTGTAATTAAAGTTAAAAAGTTAAGTTCTAAAGAAAATTTCAAGATTAAACTTGTATAAGTATCCCTAGCTTTCTACACTGTTATGGGGGGATGTTGTAATTAAAGGTGTGATCACATTGTTACAGAATTGCTTGCAATTGCAATTATATATGCTGTTTTTCCAAGTGATTTTGGTCTCACTCTGTTCATAAAACTGCCCTTGCCTAGTAAGTATTTGTCTATGTTTTGCTGCTTCTATCTTTTTTTAGTGTTTTATTTCTGATTTTGCAGAATTTTGTAAATGCAGTTGTTTAGCTTATTTGATTTTTCCCTCCTTGTCAGCAAATCTTTTTAAAACCAAATGCTCCTCATTGTCATATAAGTATCTGTTCTACACTTCTCGTATCACTACATTTGAGTTGCCTTCTCTATAATTAGACAGTGACTTCTAAGTTGGAGTGAAGTAACATTCTCCAGAAATAAATGAAAAAGAGCCTGCTCCAAAACTTACATGATAAAACATGCATGTGTGCATCTTGCATATGCAATATCTTAGTAACAGATATCTAATATCTGAGATACTAGAATATTTTGCATGTGTCATAGCTGGATGAAAACATCATGCAAGAAAACTAAAAGTTGCTCCACAGATTCACATCTGCACATATAAAGCACAATATTATACATTACAGAAAGCTTCACTGATTTTATACAAAATATACATATATATTTATATATTTAAATCCATAGCATTTTATTATTTATTAGACATAGTACCTGCCATTACAGTAGAAAGGAGTTCTGTACTAATCCTGATATTCACTTATGTCCAAATATAAGAAGCACTATCCATAAATACAATAATTTTCTGTCCAATGCTGATTTTATACATTTGAATTCTTTTAGTAATTAAACATTTGAACAAGAGTTAAGTGGGTAATAATAAAAATTTATCATAGTTAAATTAAAAATAAATGTATTTCATGATGCTTTATTTTCCAGGGGTCTGTAGCAAAGAGATGAAATTTGTTTGGTTTTGATTTGAGACATGCTTCTTATGATCCTCATAGACAAACTGTTAATGTATAGGCTGGATTAGAAGTGAGGTGGACTAACAACTGGCTGAATGGCCAGGCCCAGGGCATGGTGATCTGTCATGAAGTTGGAGCAGAGTAACTAGTGGATCCCAAGGGACATTACAGGGTCCCATCCTATTTGCCATCTTCAGTAATGATTTGGATGATGGGGCAAAGCTTACCATCAGCAAGATTGCTGATGACAAAAACTGAGAGGAATGGTGGACACACCAAAAGGTAATGCTGCCATCCAGAGGGACCTCAACTACCTGGATAAATAGGCTGACAGAAACCACATGTATTGCAACAAAGGGAATTGCAAAGCCCTGCACTTGTGTAGGAACAACCCCATGAACAAGAATATGTTGGGGACCAAAGAGTTAGAAAGGAGCACTGCAAAAAGGGGATCCTGGTGAACACTAAGTTGCACATGAGCTACCAATGTGCCCTTGCCACAAAGAAGGCTATCCTGTAAAAGCGTTGCCAGCATGTCAAGGGAGGGGATCGTCCCCTTTTGCTTAGCACTGGTGAGGCCGCATCTGTGGCCCGCCAGTATAAGAAAGACATCAGCATAGTGGAGACAGTCCAATATGGAGCCATGAAGATGGTGAAGGGATGGGAGTATCTCTTCTTTGGGGAAAGACTGAGAAAGTTGGAACCACTGAGCTTTGAGAAGAGGAGGCTCAGGGGTGACCATCCATAAATACTTGAAGTGAGGGTGCAAAGATAACAAAGCCAGGCTCTTTCCAGTGGTGCCCAATGCCAAGACAAGTGGCAATGGGCACACACTGAATCACAGAAGGTTCCATTTGAACGTCAGGAAGCACATTTCTTTTTTTTTTTTTTTTTTTTTTTTTTTTTTTTTTTTTTTTTTACTGTGTGTGTGACTGAGCAGTGACACAGGTTGCCCAGAGAGGGTAGTGTAATGTCCCTCCTTGGAAATGTTCAAAAGCTGCCTAGACATGATCCTGGGCAGCCTACTTTGGGAGGCCCAAGGGGCTTGGACCAGATGACCTCCAGAAGTCTCTTTTAACTTCAACCATTCCATGATTCTGTGATTCTGAGATTCTGTAGTTATTGAAGTTATTCATGGGAATAAAGGACTTAGAGAAGTAGCTATACTCAAACTAGATGAGGTCCTCTGTCAGTACTACTTCATGACTACTGAATGCATGACAGCCATCTAGAAGTTCAAACAAGAGTAACAGACATATTTATGTTTAATTTCAGATTTATAGGAAAAGATATACTTTTTCCATATAAATGGCAAAACACAAGTGGTGAGTGAAATAAACAGGCAACTAATGGACTCCAAAATAATATCATAGCAATGCTCTACCTTTTTTTTTACACATGCATGTATTACACATGCATTTTACACATGCATGTTGCTTTAGCTTCTGTAAGAGAAAAAGACAAATCTTTTACATGTCATGATATGTTATAGGAAAGCTATTCTTTCTTATTTAAAGAAATATGCACAGATATTGTGATATGTCTCATGCAGTATATGCTTCCATCATTGTCTTCATAAGAGTCACATTCATTGGATAATTACTATTGTTAAAATACAGATAAATCATTATTGTTACAACACAGAAATAAATGCTACACTGAAATAATGAATGTGTTGAATGTAATGAATCAGTATGTATTAAAAGCAGAAAAAAATACCATAATGGAATTATTATTATGGAGTCATAGGAATACGAAGCTGAATAGTATCTCCTTACTATTACATTCAGTCTAGTAATTGACTCTGTCCTCTAGACCCATATGTAGATGGGTTTCCGTTTTTCTCTTTAGATGCAAGAGATGAGGAATATGTGAGAAATCTGTAAGATAAATGTTTTCTCTCTCTCCCAGTGAAACTTTGTTTTTTGCATTAGGCTTTTAAAGAAGATATATAAAGAAACTCCAGCATTATTCACTCTTTGAGATACATTTTAAGCATTAAGTTCATGTTTCATAATAAAATGAGTATGCACAAAGGTGATTGTGTACTTGTATATGTGTCTACAAAACTGGGAAATGATTTCCCAGTTTAGAAAATGACCCATTAGACAAAGATTTCTCTTTTGGAATCATGGGTACTGAATTTGGAGAAACTGAACTGTAATAGCCTTCCCTTTCTATTTATACTGATCAAAATGTTTCTAGATGATTAAAAAAAAATCAGTCATTGTTCATCTACATTTGCATAATGATTTTGTAGGGAAAGTCTCATATTTAATTGCCAATTGCATATGCAGCACAAATATATTTTCAAATATATTATGTGACTTGATTTCATTAAAACAAATTAAATTAAAAAGATCGCTTACATAGGCACAGAATAACCACACCAGGCCAATGTTTATGATGTATTTATTATCAATAATTGGAAAATACAGTTTTGTACCTACTTCATTTATTCCCTTAGCACTGATGCATTGTATGTGAATGTTCAGAATGCACTGTACCTTGACAAGAAGAGTGGCCTAGTTTTCATGATATTTGGGTACAACAAAGAAGGAATAAATATAAATAGAACAATATCCAGAATTAAATCCACATTGAACTGATTAAATTAGTCAGGCTTAGCAAAATTAATACAGATTTTTTTCTTTCCTCTGGGCAGTAGCTAACTTCCACAATTTTAGGCTGTTACTAATGAGATTAATCTTCTATCTCATTATCAGCTCCGTTTTCTATTGTTCATGGGTAACTGCAACTTATGTGATGTTATGTTTTGAATAGTGCCAAACCCATCTTTCCCTCAAATTAGATGGCATTGGCTTGAGAGGAGCATTTATTCCACTAGAGCCATATCATTGGAACAAAAGTAATATGACAGATCTACTGACATTTATGAATGGGTATTTCTGGAACATACAATACTTGATTTTTGCACTTTAATATCATTTTTTTTTGGCAGCACAACTGCTGCAGATGAAAGAAATGAGTCTCAGCTCTTATTCTTATTCATGTGTTGACCTTAAATTACCCATTTCCCCAGATGGCCAGTCATATCTCAGCTCTGAAATGCTAACTGGCACCACTATGCTTGTCACACTACTGCAAAACAGTTCTCCTTAAATTCTAAATATCTTCTCCTAAATATGAAGGGTTTTGTGACCATCTACCAAAAATAAAATAAAATAAAATTTAGAAAAGAGCAGAGAGATTCTCTGCTTGAGAGGAAAAGAATATTACCCTTGACCTTTCACTATTTGTTTTATTTGGAATTACTCCAATGAAATCAACTCTACTGTCATAGTGAAATAAGGCTACATTCTTCCGAATACAATTCATCAATCATTGTATCCAAATTGAGGCTGATGGAGAAACCACTTTTGTCCTAAACAAATGCTTGAGTAATCTTGGCCTTGGAGTTGACCACAAACTCTTTAAAATACTTTAGAGGAAAGAGAGTCCTAACACAAGGCAGAAAATGGCATGGTGAACACATTGTGCCAAAGGTCTTGACAAAAGGATCACTAAGTGTTTGACTTCAGCAATATCACTAAATTGAAACACTAATGAGAAACACCTTAGCCCACAATTTAAATAAAGAGCCTGGTTCCACTCGCACAGAAGCAGCAAAATAGTTCAAGTTGGAAAGGACTTCCTTCCTGAGTACAGTGTATACTATGACTTGGGGTTGCACTCTTTTTTCTAACAAGCATACACCCACCTGATTGTAGTCTTAAGTAATGTACACAGTATCAGATTCTTTTATGTGGTGGCAGGGAGGGGTACAGAGAGGACACGGAAAGCCCACATGTTAAAAACGTGGCTCCAGGGCTGGTGCCAACGCAGAAATCTTGGATTTTTTGGCCATGGGGCACTTTACTCAGCACCTGGCCTGATGGCCGCAGACGGGTCCCTATCTTTTAGGGGAAAAAGGATCCTGGGCCAGGAGCTGGCAGGGCTCATTGAGAGGGCTTTAAACTAGGTAAGAAGGGGGATGGGGCTGAAGCAAGGATTGTTGGGGCTGTGCCAGGGGGAACAATGGCAAGGCCGGAGGATAAGGCAATGGCCCAGCTGAAGTGCATCTACACCAATGCATGCAGCATGGGTAACAAACAGGAGGAGCTGGAAGCCATTGTGAAGCAGGCAGGCTACGACTTGGTTGCCATCACGGAGATGTGGTGGGACCACTCTCATAACTGGAGTGCTGCAATATCTGGCTATAAGCTCTTCAGAAGGGACAGGCAGCACAGAAGGGGTGGAGGCTGGGAATGACAAGGTCGAGTCCCTTTGGGTTAGGATCGGCAGGGACAACAAGGCTAGTGTCCTGGTCGGGGTCTGTTACAGACTGCCGAACCAGGATGAGGAGACGGATGAGGAATTCTACAGGCAACTGACAAAAGTTGGGAAATCGTCAGCACTTGTACTCGTGGGGGACTTCAACTTCCCTGTCCTGGAAGCACAACACAGCCCTGAGAAAGCAGTCTAGGAGGTTTCTGGAGGGTGGAAGATAGCTTCCTGACGCAGCTGGTTAGTGAACCTACCAGGGGTGGTGCCCCGGTAGACCTTCTCTTCACAAACAGAGAAGGGCTGGTGGAGGATGTGATTGTCGGGAGCTGTCTTGGGCAGAGTGACCATGAAATGGTAAAGTTCTTCATTCTTGGAGAAGCCAGGAAGGGGACCAGTAAAACTGCTGTATTGGACTTCTGGAGGGCCCACTTTGAACTGTTCAGGACACTGGTTGGTAGAGTCCCCTGGGAGGTGGTTTTGAAGAACAGAGGAGTCCTGGAAGGCTGGGCGCTCTTCAGGAAGCAAATCTTAATGGCACAGCAGTGGTCTGACCCCATGTGCCCAAAGACTAGCCAGCGGGGAAGAAGACTGGCCTGGCTGAACAGAGCTTTGTGGCTTGAGCTTAGGAGGAAAAAGAGGGTTTACAATCTTTGGAAAAGAGGGTGGGCCACTCGGGAGGACTATAAGGATGTAGCGAGGCTGTGCAGGGACAAAATTAGGAAGGCCAAAACTCATCTGGAGCTCAATCTGGCTACTACCGTTACAGATAACAAAAAAAGTTTTTATAAATACATCAACACAAAAAGGAGGACTAAGGAGAATCTCCATCCTTTACTGGATGCGGGGGGAAACTTAGTTACAAGAGATGAGGAAGAGGCGGAGGTGCTCAGTGCCTTCTTTGCCTCAGTCTTTAGCGGCAATACCGGATGTTCTCTGGATACCCAGTACCCTGAGCTGGTGGAAGGGGATGAGGAGCAGAATGTGGCCCTCACTATCCACGAAGAACTGGTTGGTGACCTACTAAGGCACTTGGATGTGCATAAGTCGATGGGGCCGGATGGGATCCACCCAAGGGTACTGAGAGAACTGGCAGAGGAGCTGGCCAAGCCGCTTACCATCATTTATCAGCAGTTCTGGCGATCGGGGGAGGTCCCAGTTGACTGGCGGCTAGCAAACGCGACACCTATCTACAAGAAGGGCCGGAGGGCAGACCCAGGGATCTATAGGCCTGTCAGTTTGACCTCAGTGCCAGGGAAGCTCATGGAGCAGATCCTCCTGAGAGTCGTCACGCAGCACTTGCAGGGCAAGCAGGCGATCAGGCCCAGTCAGCATGGGTTTATGAAAGGCAGATCCTGCTTGATGAACCTGATCTCCTTCTATGACAAAGTGACATGCTGGGTGGATGAGAGAAAGACTGTGGATGTGGTCTACCTTGACTTCAGCAAGGCTTTTGACACCATCTCCCACAGCATTCTCCTCAAGAAACTGGCTGCTCGTGGCTTGGACTTGAATATGCTTTGTTGGTTTAGAAACTGGCTGGATAGCCGGGCCCAAAGAGTCATAGTGAATGGAGTCAAATCCAGTTGGAGGCTGGTCACTAGTGGCGTTCCCCAGGGCTCGGTACTGGGGCCGGTCCTCTTTAATATCTTCATCGATGATCTGGACGAGGGCATCGAGTGCACTCTCAGTAAGTTTGCAGATGACACCAAGTTAGGTGCGTGTGTCGATCTGCTTGAGGGTAGGAAAGCTCTGCAGGAGGATCTGGATAGGCTGCACCGATGGGCTGAGGTCAACTGCATGAAGTTCAGCAAGGCCAAGTGCCGGGTCCTGCAGCTGGGGTGCAATAACCCCAAGCAGAACTACAGGCTGGGAGATGAGTGGTTGGAGAGCTGCCAGGCAGAGAAGGACCTGGGAGTATTGGTGGATAGTCGGCTGAATATGAGCCAGCAGTGTGCTCAGGTGGCCAAGAAGGCCAGCGGCATCCTGGCTTGTATCAGGAACAGTGTGACCAGCAGGGCTAGGGAATTGATCGTCCCCCTGTACTCGGCTCTGGTGAGGCTGCACCTCGAGTACTGTGTTCAGTTTTGGGCCCCTCGCTACAAGAAGGACATCGAGGTGCTTCAGCGGGTCCAGAGAAGGGCGACAAAGCTGGTGAGGGGTCTGGAGAACAAGTCCTACGAGGAGCGGCTGAGGGAGCTGGGCTTGTTCAGCCTGGAGAAGAGGCGACTCAGGGCGACCTTATTGCTCTCTACATATACCTTAAAGGAGGCTGTAGCGAGGTGGGGTTTGGCCTGTTCTCCCACGTGCCTGGTGACAGAACGAGGGGGAATGGGGTAAAGTTCTGCCAGGGGAGTTTTAGGTTAGATTTTAGGAAGAACTTCTTTACTGAAAGGGTTGTTAGGCATTGGAACACGCTGCCCAGGGTAGTGGTGGAGTCACCATCACTGGAAGTCTTTAAAAGACGTTTAGATGTAGAGCTTAGGGATATGGTTTAGTGGGGACTGTTAGCATTAGGTCAGAGGTTGGACTCGATGATTGTGGAGGAATGGTTAAGTGAAATAAGACATGTGGATGTTGGGCAGTTAAGAGGCAATGGGCTAGTAAAGTACCGTACTCAACTCACATGAATCTGGCACGTACGCAGCTGGCTGAGAGCCAATCAGGCTCAAGGACACGATGCCCTTGAGCGATGGGGAAAGTCCCTAAGGCGGGATGGTGGCTAAAAGAAGGAGGAACTACCTGAAAAGAGCGGGAAATGTTAGCCAATCCTGAGCTTAGTTTTTGCAATATGTATGAGTTGATTATGTTCGAACTAGATAAAAGGCGACTGAGCTATCCATTAAAGTTGAAGTTCACTGTTCACTCATATTGAGCGTCTGTGTCTTCCTTCCGTCGACAACAGATGATCTTGAGGTCTCTTCCAACCTAGAAATTCTGTGAAAAAAAATACTTTCAGTCTTTCAGTAACAAGGGGACAAAAGTGGTGCAACTTGAAAGGCTGTTATTTTGGTACCTACCAGTTAGTGCTTCTGCCACTGGTTCTGTTCCTATGATTAGCATCAATTTCATTTTCTGCAGTTGTGAAAGTTCCTGCACACATAACCTATTTAGGCTTTTTTTTTTGATGCATTCTGATTATAAAGATATAGATATTTCTGATAGAATACAGATTCACTAAGTTACAGATGCTCACTACTAGTAAATAAGAAGAACATACTGTGACAAGAAGAGGTACTTAATTTTCCCCGTGTGGAGTATAAACTATACCATTAAAACCATTTCTTTAATTTAAAAGAATTAATTTTCTTTTATACATACAAAATGTAACTATACACACATGCAGTTTTATTTTCTTACATATTATTGTTAATTTCCCTTTCTTTAAAATCTTCCTATACTTTCGTTCCTTCTTAATTTCAGAAACCATGACCCCTTCTAACTGACAGTTGGAAAGCTTATTCATCAGTTTCCAGATTTCTGCTATTCTTTCTCTCCATTCTTTCTTTAGCCTACTTTATCATATGTATTTATACCCAAATAAATTAATTGTTTACTCCTTTAAAAGAAACATTTTTTTTGGTTGCAGTATCCATGCAAAATTCCTTTTCTTCACTCAGTTAATCTTTTCCTCTGTACTTACCTCTAGTTTATAAGATTCACTCTGTTAGATCTTGTTCAATTCACAAGATTCTTTGTTTTGCCTAGTTCACGAACTCTGCATTTTCACCCTAAATATATGCATTACCTCAAACTGCTTCTCTCAGTTTTTCAGTTCTACATTGAGTCTTCCCTGCATTGTCTTGTTTTCATTTATTTATTGATTTTGTGTTTACTTATCAAGCTTATTTTATTCCAAATCTCTCTAACCCAATCAAAAGAATTATTCTCAATCCCAGTCTATGCAGATATTGATGTCTCTCATTCACTGATTGTCATATTTGCTTGGTTCCTGTGAAATATTAGACACTTTTCCCTCTTGCAACATATATGACACACAACAATGCAGATAACTGTTCTTAACTTCATGTTAGAATTATTTTTTTTAACCTGAATTGATTTTTAACATCTAAATACTTTTGACATCTCAGGAAAACAAAACGATTTCTGTCTTAGATGCAAGTTGTAACCTTTCCATGCAGATTGATCCAGTAAAGATTTCACAATTGAAATGTTTATATCATAATTCTCACATCAGAATCTACCATATTTCATTTTTTCCTTGTTAAAGCTGATCATGACATCTTTCTACCTTTGTTAGATTCATTCTTTTTTGATAAGAATCCTAAAGGAAATTAAAGAAGGCACAGTGGATAAAGTAAAGCAACCAAGAGCTGGAGTCATCAGGGTTGCCAACTAAATGATGCAGATGAATCTGTGTTTAAAGAACATCAAATGCAGCATCTCAATCTAATCCACGACAGCAGATTAGATGACACTTTCCACAAGCCTGGTATACTGTGCTATATTTCTTTCATAGCAACATATGTTTCAATCTGTCTGTGCCTCTAAAGTTTTAATAAAAATCTTCTATCAACTTCTGTGAAATTCTCAAGTGTGTGATTTAAAGTCTAACTGGGATCCTCAGGTTTAGTCCAAGCTATTATTCAGATGTCCCAATATCTTCCACTTGTGTCCACAGAAGTCTACAAAGGAATAAAATAATTCTGAGTGTTAGTTCAGATTAGAGAGCACAGGGAAGATAAAGATTACTGAATTAGCAACAATTGATGCATAGAGGAGTGGACAAATTTATTTCCAAGCACAGGATAAGAAGCAATATATTTAAGTTTAAATAAGGAAGACTCAGATTACAAATATTTAAATATATATATATATATTTATCTAGAAAGAATAATTGAGTTCTCAGAGTATCAAATGACTTTTGGAATCTTCTATTACTGGAGATTTTAAGGGCAACTTAGACAAATATCTGCTAGAAATGATTTAAGAATATTATATGGTTTAAAAGCATACCATGTTCAACATGGCTTTCATATCCCTCATAGGAAATTTGTTTTCCCTCGACCTCATTTTGAGTAGACAGCTAGAGTTCATAAACTGAAAGAGAGTGATAAAGACATATATAAAAATACTAAATATATTTCTGTTTCCTTCTACTTCCATAGTAAGGATAAAATATTTTCTTACTACCAAAACCAGCTAATAACCCTTATAACATCTGCTGGTTTTGGCTCTTCCTCTAGCTTGTTAACCTCAGATTATATGATTGTATATTAATTGAAATGTTATTACTGAAGAAATATTTTTTAAAAATCACAGGAAGTGTAGTTTAAGTAAAAAAAT
Organism: Aythya ferina; assembly: GCF_964211825.1. Classification (NCBI taxonomy): domain Eukaryota; kingdom Metazoa; phylum Chordata; class Aves; order Anseriformes; family Anatidae; genus Aythya; species Aythya ferina. The sequence continues at coordinate 68,174,015 of NC_140298.1, read as the reverse complement.
AAATAAAAAAATCATAATTCATTTTTCCCAATTCAAAACTTAACAAGGAGAGAGATGTTCAAATGCTAGAGCATTCCAGCATTCATTTCAGTTTATAGTAAATCACAGCTTCTCTCAGATTTTTTTCTTATCTTCTGCTTCTTCCCATTCTGTAGAAGTGAGAAAGGCATGATAAATCAACCAAAACATAATAAAAGGAAAAGTAATATACTTTAAGTTATAACCTTCACTGCTAAAATTCTCAGGAGAATAACTTCATTTTTACTATGAGCTCTGGTAATGATATTCTGCACTTTAACATTGAACATGCAAACAGATATCATACAGGTAACCTGTTACATTTATGACCACAGTAGAGTATGAGCTGACCTTGGCTGAATACTATGCCTTTACTCTTTGGCGTCCTGTCTTTTTTCCGCCACTTTCATTCACTATTTGATGAAAGAGTGAGTGTGAAGCAATAAAAGTACAATAAAGAAACATAAAACAAAAACTAAATAGTTTTCCTTATACGTGTAGGAAACGAATACACATATCATTTCATTACTAAGATCAAAAGAAAATCTCTACAGAATTTAGTCTCATGCTAAGCTTGATTACAAATTAGTAATTATAGCAAACATGACAATCTGAAAAATAGTAGCAATGTTTCAAACTAAACCAATCTATGAGAGATTCTTCAGAGAGGCCTTACAAGAATTTCAGACAACTATCATGTGTCTAGAATTACAACAAGGTCAGTTAACGCCTGATTGAGACTTCAGACTTATACATTGCAACCCCTCATTCAACAGCCTCAAACAAGAGCAAAGCAGCCAGAGCTGCCTGGTTCATCACCTGGTTCAGTGTGCAGTATCTAAACATAGAAATCATGGGTATTAAAATCCCAGTTGTAGCCAAAAAGGAAAGTAAACAGTTGGACTTCATGGTCTTAGAGGTTTTCCAGTTTAAATGATTCTATGATTCTAAACTTAAAGGTGCTTTAGGTCTTGCTTAACATGAGCATGACCCTGTTGTAACAACATGTTATGTTATGTCTGGAGATTTGCTTACTCTCTATCCTACTCTGTCTGGTTTCCAAGAAAAACAAACAAATCACTAATAATAAAGCTACATATATACATATGTTTTATGCTAATTATTAACAACATTCTTGTGTCTCAGCCTGTTTCATACTGCCATCCAAACAAAGGTGCAAATAGCTCTGGATCTACTTTTGTTTCTAAATTACATTGGGTGATTTGTATGATTTGAAGACATACCAATTCAAGTCAGTTGGTATGACTTGAAGCTATACTCACCTCAAAGTGTGGATAATACTACGAGTTGCAGGCAAGATTATCCATTCTATGCAATGTGGACAGTTCTTTGTGTAATACATAAAATCAAGTGCAGCCACCAAAGATGTATCACCAATTTAGAACATACACACAGAAAAATCCTATTGGCTTAGACATGACAAGGTAGATAAGATTACAGCTTTATAGCTACGGTTACAATATCATGCCAATATTTCTGAGGCAAATAAAGCAGAAATACTCCTTTTATTAATTTCATAAGATAAAAACCTATAGAACTGTGTCGTTGTTGTCAATGAAGACAAAAGAAAGTAGCAAGGCCTATCATCTAACATTATTATAATTAATTCCACCTAACATTAAAGCAAACAACCAAACAAAAAACAGTTTGCCCATGCAACATATTCTCTTAGGACAGTCACTTTAATAAGACAGATCTCTAATGTGTATTCATTAAGAAAAACCTGGACCCAAGAAATATAGTTTAGACAGTAGTTCAGAATAAGACTCATGATGTCTGTCTTGCTGGAATTTACAGCTCAGATAGTTATTGTAGACTTTTTTTTTTTTTTTCTTATAGCTAGTAATAATAATACTAGGCATCTCTAGGACAGAATTAAATTTCTGATCTAGGAAGAGATATATATTGCTTCATTGATTTTATCATTGACATCATAACCGAGAGAAATATATTTTTAAATTGATTAAAATTTTAACTCTCTAAAATTATTTAACACTCTAAAATTGTTGAAGTATACTTCTACTTGATTTCCTCTGAAACCTGTCTTGGAAAAGATAAACATAATAATAATATGAAAAAAAAAAAGTTGATAAAATGCAGTCAGGATCAAAACTGCATTGAAACCCACAGAATTACATTTCATGACTAAGAGCAGGTGCAAATCTAGGAGAAAAAAAAAAAAAAAAAAAAAAAAACAAACTATGCTTTTAATTAAGTCCATTGTCCTCTCAATCAGACATCCACTCTAATAACCTACCACAAATTTCTAGGAAAATAAAAAAAATAAAAATGATTCTGCAAAGATTTGCCTATTCACCTAAATTTCTGTATCATTTGAACAGCTCAGCTAACTTCACCCAGTCTGCTTACAGAGCACAAAGATGAAGTTAAACTCTGGTCTTTACAGTATCAAGACCAACTCCTGAAACCTGGGGTATTTAAGCCTGGGGGTTCTTTTAAGCTGAGTCTGTTTGCTCGGCTTCTCCTCCATCCTGACAGTAGATGTTGGAATTTCCCAGGGGAAAAGACACTTAATTACACATATATTCAGGCTCTGTTACACAGTCAATGAAAACACCCACCACAAATCTTGTGACTAACTGGATACATTTGATTTAAAAAATAATTGCTTTTCACAGTTTCACTGGGTCATAATGGAAATAATACCATGCAAAATATATTGTCTTTTTCCATCTAATTTGTTTCTGATCACTAGTATGTGTATTTTTCAGATATGGCCTGATATATATATATATATATATATATATATATATATATCATAGAATTATAGAATCATTCAGGTAGGAAAAGACTTCTAAGATCATCTAGCTCAACCTTTAACCTAGTACTGACAAGTCTGCCACTAAACCATGCTACTAAGTTCTAAATCTGTATGTTTCTTGAAGACCTCCAGGGATGGTAACTCAACTACTTCCCTGGGCAGCCTATTCCAATGCCACACAACCCTTTCAGTAAAGAAATTTCTCCTAATACCCAAACCCAAAACTCTCCTCATGCAACTTGAGGCCATTGGTACTTGGGAGAAGAGCCCAGTCCCCACCTCACTACAACCTCTTTTGAGGTAATTATAAAGTACAAAAAGGTCTACCATGGAGAGAACATTTTCATTTAAAGATTGTAAGTTTTCTTTTTGAGAAAATCTCCTCGGTGAGTACACAGCATTTAGGTCAGCATTTGATCAGTGAAAATGCTGAGCAATTGTTATAACCATAATGAAAAAGATGCATCTGTCACTATACACTGTTTTGTGCAGAACTTTCACACCATTCCACAGTATCTTCTGTTTATCCATAACTACATCAAATTAGTGTAATAACAACCAAAAATCCCGCAAAGATTTTCTGTGAATATCAGGGTATCCTTGGTCTTACAAGGATTTGTTCTATAAAGCTGTATCTTCACTGTCAGATACAATCTGAGGTCTTCAGACTGAATTTTTTCTACATCTAAGAATCCTAAGGTCTAAAAAAAGGTGCTTAAATGCCAGTTGATATTCTTGTATATGTCAAAAAGGCAATATTTGTTTGTTTGTTTTAAAGGAGATTCATAAATGTTTCTATTCATGAAAAAGAGTCACTTGGAGTTTGAAGTAAAGTACCTAAAGTAATTTGTCACTTCTCTGGAAAATGTTCTGCATGAACATTGAACTCAGTTTGGAAATTTTTGTGGTCTTTGTAAAGAACAGTGAATTGTAAAGCTCCACTGCTCTCTCTGACAGGTGGAAAGTAGTTGTGGTCTAAAGGAGTACATGCTTCTAAATATGGCAATACTAGATGCCTGGCTTGTCTGTGGAAATATCATGAGTAAGGATCCAATACAGCCTAGATACAAGACACAGATTTTTTTCTCTCATTAAAACCAACACAATGAAATGTCTTGTAATCACTATATCCTCCTATGGCAAGGAAACCTCCCTTCCCAACTTTCTTTGCTGTCCTAAATGTAGTTTAAGATTACTGCAAAGTGACCTGTGAATTACAAAATTACAGAATTGTCTAGGTTGGAAGAGACCTCCAAGATTATCCAGTCCAACCTCTGACCTAACACTAACAAGTCCTCCACTAAACCATATCACTAAGCTCTACATCTAAATGTCTTTTAAAGACCTTCAGGGATGGTGACTCCACCACTTCCCTGGGCAGCCCATTCCAATGCCTCACAACCCTCTCAGTAAAGAAGTTCTTCCTAATATCCAATCTAAAACACCCCTGGCGCAACTTTAGCCGGTTCCCCCTCATCCTGTCACGAGGAACATAGGAGAATAGCCCAACCCCCACCTCGCTACAGCCTCCTTTAATGTACTTATAAAGAGTGATAAGGTCGCCCCTGAGCCTCCTTTTCTCCAGGCTGAACAAGCCCAGCTCCCTCAGCCGCTCCTCGTAGGACTTGTTCTCCAGACCCCTCACCAGCTTGGTCGACCTTCTCTAGACTCGCTTGAGCACCTCCATGTCCTTCTTGTAGCTAGGGACCCAAAACTGAACACAGTACTCGAGGTGTGGCCTCACCAGAGCTGAGTACAGGGGAACAATCACCTCCCTAGCCCTGCTGGCCACACTGCTTCTTATGCAAGACAGGATGCCGTTGGCCTTCTTGGCCACCTGAGCACACTGCTGGCTCATATTCAGCCGACTATCCACCATCACTCCCAGGTCCTTCTCTGCCTGGCAGCTTTCCAACCACTCATCTCCCAGCCTGTAGCACTGCTTGGGGTTGTTGCACCCCAGGTGCAGGACCCGGCACTTGGCCTTGTTGAACTTCATACGGTTGACCTCAGCCCATCGGTGCAGCCCATCCAGATCCTCCTGCAGAGACTTCCTATCCTCAAGCAGATCAACACATGCACCTAACTTGGTGTCACCTGCAAACTTACTGAGGGTGCACTCGATGCCCTCATCCAGATCATTGATAAAGATATTAAAGAGGACCGGCCCCAGTACCGAGCCCTGGGGAACGCCACTAGTGACCAGCCTCCAACTGGATTTGACTCCATTCACTATGACTCTTTGGGCCCGGCTATCCAGCCAGTTTCTAACCCAACAAAGCATATGCCAGTCCAAGCCACGAGCAGCCAGTTTCTTGAGGAGAATGCTGTGGGAGATGGTGTCAAAAGCCTTGCTGAAGTCAAGGTAGACCACATCCACAGTCCTTCTCTCATCCACCAAGCACGTCACTTTGTCATAGAAGGAGATCAGGTTCATCAAGCAGGATCTGCCTTTCATAAACCCATGCTGACTGGGCCTGATCACCTGGTAAGTGCCTCGTGATGACACTCAAGATAATCTACTCCATGAGCTTCCCTGGCACTGAGGTCAAACTGACAGGCCTATAGATCCCTGGGTCTGCCCTCCGGCCCTTCTTGTAGATAGGTGTTGCGTTTGCTAGCCGGCAGTCGACTGGGATCCACCCCAATAGCCAGGACTGTTAATAAATGATGGTAAGCGGCTTGGCCAGCTCCTCTGCCAGTTCTCTCAGTATCCTCGGGTGGATCCCATCTGGCCACGTCAACTTGCGTACATCCAAGTGTTGTAGCAGGTCGCCAACCATTTTCTCATGGATAGTGAGGGCCACATTCTGCTCCTCATCCCCTTCCACCAGCTCAGGGTACTGGGTATCCAGAGAAAAACTGGTTTTGCCACTAAAGACTGAGGCAAAGAAGGCATTAAGCACCTCTGCCTTTTCCTCATCTCTTGTAACTAAGTTCCTCCCCGCATCCAGTAAAGGCTTGAGATTCTTCTTAGTCCTCTGTTTTGCATTGATGTATTGTAAAAAGATTTTTTGTTGTCTTTGACGGCAGTAGCCAGATTGAGCTCCAGATGAGTTTTGGCCTTCCTAATTTTGTCCCTGCACTGCCTCGCTACATCCCTATAGTCCTCCCGAGTGGCCCACCCTCTTTTCCAAAGATTGTAAACCCTCTTTTTCCTCCTAAGCTCAAGCCACAAAGCTCTGTTCAGCCAGGCCAGTCTTCTTCCCCGCTGGCTAGTCTTTGGGCACATGGGGTCAGACCACTGCTGTGCCATTAAGATTTGCTTCCTGAAGAGCGCCCAGCCTTCCAGGACTCCTCTGTTCTTCAAAACCACCTCCCAGGGGACTCTACCAACCAGTGTCCTGAACAGTTCAAAGTCGGCCCTCCAGAAGTCCAATACAGCAGTTTTACTGGTCCCCTTCCTGGCTTCTCCAAGAATGAAGAACTTTACCATTTCATGGTCACTCTGCCCAAGACAGTTTCCAACCACCACATGTCCCACCAGCCCTTCTCTGTTTGTGAAGAGAAGGTCTACTGGGGCACCACCCCTGGTAGACTCACTAACCAGCTGCGTCAGGAAGCTATCTTCCACGCTCTCCAGAAACCTCCTAGACTGCTTTTTCTGGGCTGTGTTGTGATTCCAGGATATATCTGGGAAGTTGAAGTCCCCCACAAGAACAAGTGCTGACGATTTCCCAACTTTTGTCAGCTGCCTGTAGAATTCCTCATCAGTCTCCTCATCCTGGTTCAGCGGTCTATAACAGACCCCCACCAGGATGATAGCCTTGTTGGCCTTCGCGCCGATCCTAACCCATAGAGACTCAACCTTTTCATTCCCAGCCTCAAATTCCACAACATCAAAACTCTCTGATATTGAGAGCCACACCACCACCCCTTCCATGCTGCCTGTCTCTTCTGAAGAGCTTATAGCCAGATATTGCAGCACTCCAGTTATGAGAGTGGTCCCACCATGTCTCTGTGATGGCAACCACGTCATAGCCTGCCTGCTGCACAATGGCTTCCAGCTCCTCCTGTTTGTTACCCATGCTGCGTGCATTAGTGTAGATGCACTTCAGTTGGGCCATTGCCTTCTCTCCCTGCCTTGCCATTGTTCCCCCTGGCACAGCTCTAACAAGCCTTGTTTCAGCCCTGTCCCCCTTCTCACCTAGTTTAAAGCCCTCTCAATGAGCCCCGCCAGCTCTTGGCCTAGGATACGTTTTCCCCTTAGAGATAGGGACCTGTCTCAAGCCATCAGGCCTGGTGCGCCCCATGGACAAAAAAAAAAAATTTCTGTGTTGGCACCAGCCTCTGAGCCACGTGTTTATCAGGTGGGCTTTCCGTGTCCTCTCTGTATCCCTCTCTGCCACCGTAGGGATGGATGAAAATACCATCTGTACTCCCCCTCCATCCACTAACCATCCCAGTCCCCTAAAGTCTCATTTGACTTCAGGCTTCTCTCTTCAGTGTCATCACTGCCAGCCTGGACTATGAAATGAGGATAACAGTCAGAGGGGCGAACCAGGTTGGGAAGCCTTCTGGCAATGTCCCTGACCCTGGCCCCAGGGAGGCAGCAGACTTCCCTATGGGTTGGGTCAGACGGACAAATAGGGCCCTCTGTTCCCCTGAGAAGGGAGTCGCCCACAACAATCACCCTTCTTTGTTACTTGGTGGAGGCAGTCCTGAGGCGTGGAGTCGACTTCCTTGCCTTAGGCATCCTCCTGGGTAGACTTTCTACCTCTTCCTCAGCTACCGGTCTCTCAAGATCCAGGGCCTCAAACCTGTTGCGTAATGGCACCTGGGAAGGTGGGGCCAGTACGGAGGGGCATCGCCTGCGATGTCAAGCAGGGACCTGTTCCCATTCCTCCTCAACTCCTAGGTCCCCTGTCTCTGCCCGATGGCGATAGGGAAGGGGGCCCACCCCCATTTGGGGTGTCTCACCCCGGTACCTGTCCATCAGGCTGCGCAGGGAGTTGCTCCACAAGTCTATCTCCCACTCACACTCTCTGATATCCCTCAACCTCTCCTCCTCCTCCTTGAGTTCTGCCACGAGGCAGACCAGGTCATCCACCTGCTCGCACCTCATGCACACAGTCTCTCTGCCTCCTGCCGATGGCAGCAACAGGCTCAGGCACTCCCTGCACCTGGAGACCTGAACTGCCGCAGTTTTGAGTGGGCAGTCTCTCTGGGTGTGTACAGACTTCCTGGAGAGCGTGCTGTGCCTGGTGTACACCACTGCAGCTGTGCTAGCGGTAGACTGCCGTTAGAGGAGGTGTTCATATGGGCGGGGGGGAACGTTCTGCCCTTCCTGCTTACCCTGCCTGCTTGAACTGCCGCTCAAACTGCTGCGCGAACTAACTGCCGCGCTAACTGCCATGCCACTCCCTTCTGACGCACCACGCTCTGTTTGCCTGTCCTGGTTGCTGCGTTTCTGATCACTCGCACTCCCTAGGGGAAGCTTTTGAACGGCCGGGGAGGGGGCGCTGCTGGCTCCACCTACGCCTCGTTCTCACCTCATTCACCTCCCTCGCGAAGGCTGCCAGGTCTTGGCGACTCCCTCGAGTGGGCTCGGTGCCAGAAAAATTAGCCCTGCCTGTTCAATCCCCTGCTCCACTGCAGAATGTGTCTGCCCCGGCGCTGATCGCCTCTGCAAGTGGAGGCGGCAAGTATATGTATATATATATATACATATACTTGTAGATATATATATACATACACACACGTATATATATGTATAATATATATATACACATATATATATTATTTTTTTTCTCAGCAACTTAAACCTCAGCAATTTTTTGAACAATAACTCAGCTTTCCTTTCTTTTGCCATATCCAGCCCCTCTAAAATAACTCAGTATGGTACATAAAAGGTTTTTGTTTCAGTATACTTACCAAACATATGGGCCATTACACAAAGTTAGATGAAAAATTGCTATTTGGAAAGTGACTAAGCAAATAGAAAGGTGAAATATTCTCATGAGACTAATTATTACTATTGGTTGTTTTGAAATTTAGAGCACACAGTGCAAATTAGATATATCCAGTAGGCTTTTGGAAACTCAGAACAGCTGTAGTGCTTACACAGGTGATAAAATTGTTGTGCTTTTTCTAACACCAACCTAATTCATAAAATGGTTTATGGATTATTCCAATAGGGCAAACAGGTATACCCTACCTTTCTACTACATTTTTAAAATGGACTTTTCAGTATTGTCTTTTTGTTTGTTTGTTTGTTTTGTGTGTTTTTTTTTGTGTTTTTTTTTTTGTTTGTTTGTTTGTTTTGTTTTTGTTTTTTTCTATTTTTCTACACTCTCACTTGGTAAAAGCTCCTATTTTGTCTTTGCATTGTCTATTCCATAATTTATGTACAGATAAGAGAACAGGACCAAGGCTAACACTTTGAATTACAGTATTTCTCCTGTTGTTATCTTCACATTCAATGGGTTCCCATGCTTTTCTTGGAAATTACTTAACTGCTTCTATGAAAGTCACCTTTAAATGAAAAATTGGAGCTGTTTCAGCTTCAAAACATTGTGTAGGCCTTTATAATAATGAAATCATAGTATTTGGGCACCATTAATCTCTTTGCTACTCAGCAGATCTGCACAGAACAATAAAAATAAAATCCAAAAAATCTTCTTATTCCATAAATTCACATAAACTGTGATGTCTAATTAGTTTGTTTCTGCAGGTCTTCTCTTGAGATATGACTGACATACACAAATGTATCACTTTTATATGTTTTTTTGTTTGTTTGTTTCCTATTCTCCTTGAGTAAACTGGATTCTGGGTTGACATTTAAAGAACACTTTTCCATTCATTCACATGTTCAATATACTAGGAGGCTTCATAATGCCATTTTGGAGTTAGCATAATTAATTGAACCATCATCACTAATTAAAACTCACCATCTCCTCTAAATTCCACTTTCCTCTCTTTTCTCCTTATACATGATAATCAAGGTCAAATATTAATGGTGAAACATCCTGGTTTCAGCTATGATAATTTTCCTCCTAGTAGCTGGTACGGTGCAGTGTTTTGGATGTAGGATCAGAGTAATGCTGGTAACACACTGATGTTTTAGTTGTTGCCGAACAGTGATTGCACTAACTTTCAGCTTTTCATACAGCCCTGCCAACAAGGAGGCTGGGGGTGCACAAGAAGCTGGGAGGGGACAGCTGACCCAAACTGGCCAAAGGGATATTCTATACCATATGATGTCATGCTGAACAATCAACATGGGTTGGCCAGAGTAGGGAGGGGCCACTGCCTGGGGACAGGCTGGGCATTTGTCAGGGGGTGGTGAACAATTGCATTACGCATCACTTGCTTTGTACATTCTATTAACATTCATTATTATTATTTCCCTTCCTTTTCTGTCCTATTAAACTGTCTTTATCTCAACAGGGGACACCTCCAATTCTCTGGAACTTCACTTCTGAACAAGAATCCTAAAAAACTGCAAGAATGTTTGAAAAAGGCATGTAATCACCTTGGCAATTCCAATGAGACACAAATCACTCCAACGTGCTGGGGATTGGCTGCAATCAGCACAACTCCTGCAGCTACTCCACCATCTGAAATATATTGATAACATAAACATGTGGGGAAATACAGCAGCAGAAATTTTGAGAAAGGGTAGAAAATAGTCTAAATCTTTCTAAAAGCTGATCTTGCCATAAAACGCAATAAGGTCAAAGGACCTGCACAAGAGATCAAGTTTTTAGAAATAAAATGGCAAGATGGATGTCATCAAATCCCAATGGATGTGATAAACAAAATAACAACTATGTCTTCCACCAACTAGCAAAAAAGAAACACGAACTTTCTTAGGCATTATGGGTTTTTGGAGAACGCACATTCCAAATTACAGTCTGATTGTATGCCCACTCCATCAAGTGACCTGGAAGAAGAACAATTTCAAATGAGGCTCTGAGCAATGACAAGTCTTTGAATAAACTAAACAGGAGATTGTTCATGCAGTAGCCCTTGGGCCAATTTAAGCAGGACAAGATGTAAAAAAATGTGCTCTACACGAGAGCCAGGAAAAACGCCCCACCTGGAGCCTCCAGCAGAAAGAGACAACTTGAGGTTAACCCCTAGGATATTGGACTCAGAGATACAAAGAATCTGAGGCCCACTACACTCCAACCAAAGAAAGAGATTGGCAGCATAAGAAGGGGGCTAAGGTGCTTTGGAAGTGACAGCTCCTCCTAGCACCCCAACTGCTGTCTGGATGTTCAAAAGGAGGGTCCCTCTACAAACTTCACCATTTGTAAAGTGCATTTGCAGTATTTGTTTCTTTGCTTGTATTGCTCTTTAATTCACAAGCAGGGCTAGGTTTTGTTTCCTCTTTTATTCCGTGTGCAGTAGCAGGGTTGGAGTTCACTTCCACTTCTTCTGTGTGAAATCTGCTATACAATCTACCTGGAATGATAGCAGGCCTGTTCTTTCTGAAGCAGAGTTCCCTCTCTCTTCAAACTCTTATCACTGATACAGCCAACAGCGGAGAACGATCTCCCTTCAGGAGCAAAGATTTTAGCAATCGTCCCTGATTTCATTTTGAGAAACTTTTTTTTTTTTTTTTTTTTTTCTTGAGTGAGACTGATACTTTCCTCTGAAATTGCATGGTACCACGCACTATGTATTTTTATTCACATAGAGTGGGATGCACAATCAAGTTCATATAACTGGCTAGTAAAAATCTCTACTTTCCTCTGTCCTCCTCTCTACACTTAAAAATAATGGGAAAGGTAGCCAATTGTTGCTGAATTGTTCCTCCTTTTGACAGTCCCCTTAAGAATCAAATAACTGCTTGAGGAGCCAAAGAACACGTGTACTCTTTGTCAAGAGCTCATTTTTTAGTTAGCTTTTTCTGGAAATGAGAGTTCAAAGTCACAATATATCAGTGTCTGTTTAGCTGGTCACTTTGATCATCTTCAATCAAATTATCTCTTCTACACATGAATGAACCGTTACCACTGAAGAAATCACTTTATTATATTGTCATTATTGAGAAAAAAAAAATGTCTGCAAAAACACTGCAGAAGAGTTTCAAGATGGTTCGTTGGATAACACTTTGTAACTGCTGAAAGGACAGATCTATTTCTTCTAATACAGCAGTTTGTTTCATGCGACTTAAATAGTCTGTGGACTAATATAATGTTTCAATCTCAAAACCTTAATCGGTCAATCTAAAATCAATCCCTTATAGTTTTTTACAGTGCTAAGGAACAACAATGACTTTAACTTGTAGAATGATTTTACAGATGTGTTTGATTAATTCTGTTAGGCCCAAGCTCAGGAAGTAGCTTAAAATTAATTTAAGTGCTTTGTGGAGTGGATATGCATTGATAAATTTTGTCTAAATGCAGAATATTGGCACTGGAGTTTTTTCAATGAGATCCTGAAAAACAGACCCTTGAAATGGGTCAGTCTTTCCATAAAGTACCCTTAAACAGCTCTGAATCTCAAAAATTAGGTTGTATTAAAACACAAATGAAAAATTGAGACTTTTAGATAGTAAAAGCCTTTAGTAAGATAGTAAGAGCCTTTTAGATAGTAAAAACCGAAAGCAAAAAAAAACGACAGAAAACAATCTCTAAAATACAGTAGGATTAGAAACCAATGAGTAGGATTAGAGTGCAACCTAGAGTAGCACCTCCCTTTTTCTTGTTGTGTAGATGTTGCTGTTGTTTTTCCCTAGTGTTCTCCTTGCTAATGCTTCTCAGATTGAATTGCAATGAACTTTGTGACGTCCTTCTTGAGCCTCAGGAAAAGCTTCTTTTCCATCATTTCTCAGGCCTGCCGTGTCTGCTAAGAGCTTGTTTCAGAAAAGCAGCTCCCTCTGCCCCTGTTCCAGTCTCCCCTATCCTAAGAAGTGGTAAGTCATGTTAGCTATGAGTACCAGGCTAGGTGTAGTAATAAAATAACTGATTTTATTTGGGTTTACTTTGAATCGTCTCTGCATCATTTTGTAGTACACTACACTGATGTACTCCAAATCACCTTTGGTACTATTCACTGCTCCCTCATGCGTACTAATACTGCTAGAGCAGAAAGAAGTGTTTGTTAAATGAAATTAAAAGACAAAAAAAAATAGACATAAAGCTTGCATGAAAATTAGACAAATTTGCTTCTCTTGCTCTACTTACCAGTTGTAATTATGATTTCACACAGGGTTTGTTTATGTACAGAAGCAATGCCTGTTGGATCATATTAACTTGCATGTAGATGTGTGAGCAATCAAATCCTATTAATTTCAAAGAGGATTCTCAAAGGGGATTCTGTAGTTGATGCAAATTAATGAAATGTTTTTTGACAACACTAGCAAAAATAAGTGGTATTAAGACCAAAATTTGTAAGCATACAGAAACAGAAGGAAAAAGAGCTGGTAGCATAGCTATGTTACAATTTAGAGGCTTTTGCCTTCATCAGTGGTTCTCAACTGCAAATTCAATTAAATGAATATTACATGTAGAAAAGGCCTTAGTTCTGTACCCCACATTACAGCAGCAACACACAATTGTTTCACTACAGAGCAGAAGAAAATCATCTAGAAGCCAGAGCAGCACCCAAGCCGGTAGCACCAGAGACTCCTACACATCCCTGAGTCAACATATTTCAACACCTGTTTTGTAATGCATTTAATTTCTTCTAGAAATTTAGTTCTGTAAACACAAGCATAAGGAAAGAAAAACATTGACAAACCTGAAAAAAAGATGGGTTCTGATATTTCTGATTTCCTAAGTGTGGTGGTTTCACACTGATGGGCAGCTCAGGTCCACCATGCCCCTCTCTTACTCCCCTCCTCAAAAGAACAGGGTGAGAAACTATGATGAAAAAAATCTCATGGGTTGAGATAAGGTCAGGGAGATCACTCACCAATGACTATTACAGGCAAAACAGATTCATAGAACCATAAAATATCCAAGTTGGAAGGGACCCACAAGGATTAATGTAATTTACTGCCAACTAGTAGAAGACCAGAGCAGTGAGAAACTAAAAGCAAATTAAATACCTTCCCCCTTCTACCATCCACCCTTTCGTACCTCCTCCCTCCAAACTGAACAGGGGAATGGGGGCTGAGGTCAGTCCATAATGTTTCATCTCTGCTCCTCCTTCACCTTCACTCTCTTCCCCTATTTGTGGTGGTCTTACCCTGCTGGGCAACTGAACTCCACTACATCCACTCTCTCACTCCCTCTCTTTAGAAGAAGGAGAGAGGAAAGTATTCTGTAAGGACAAAAAACAACTCATGGATTGGGCTCTTGCACAGAAAGTTAACTCTATCCCAGCCAGACCCAGTACACTGCTCCACATGGTGTCCCTCCCACAGGATGCCATCCTTCATGAACTGATCCTGTGTGGGCTTCCCACAGGCAGCAGTTCTTCAAGAACTGCTCCAACATGGGTCCATACCACAGGGTGCAGTCCATCAGGAACAAACTGCTCCAGCATGTCCGCCATGGGCAGCATCTCCCAGCAGACCTCCCACTCTTGTGTGGGCTCCTCTCCATGGTCTGCAGCTCCAGCCCAGAGGATGTTCCTGTGGGAACTCTCCACTAGTTGCAGCCTTCTTCAGGTCAGATTCACCCGCTCCACCCTGGACTCCTCCACAGGCTGCTGCATGGTGATCTGCTCCCTCATGGTGCCCCATGGGCTGCAGGGCAATTTCTGCCCTGATCCCTGGAGCACCTCTCCCAGTTGCTGTTGCATACCAGCTTTGCCTTTCTTAAATAGAGGTGTAACCAGTGTCACTCATTGGCTTTGGCCAGCAGCAGGTATCTTTTGGAGAATGCTGTCTCTTATTTAACATGGTGTAGCTTCTGGACTCCTCACAGAGGCCATCCCTGAAGTACCCCTGCTACCAAAACCTTGTCACATAAGCCCAATACACTACGTAATGTAGTCCATGAGAAATCCTGGAATCATTTTCTGCTTCATACAGTGTAATTAACATACAAAGAAAGCTATGTAGGTCCTTGTGTTAATGGTTTATTATTATTACTATTATTATTCTTACTATTATTAAGCTTGATCTCAATTTTATCCTCGCTGATATCAGTGGTACTGCCTAAAGCTGCAGAACAGAACTGCTCCCATAGGAAGGGACACAAGTATGGAATGTCACCATGAAAACAGCACCCGGACCACTGGCCAAGGCTGACCTCTTGCTAGGCTGTACTAAAGAAAAGAAAGCAGATGGAATAGCGTGGGATTATACTGAGCAGTCTTTTTACATTTTTGCTGTTAAGAGCTCATGCAAAGGTTGTGGTTACAGTACTGCTGTACTCTTACAAGCAGTTACATATTATCAAAAAATAACTTGGTTATATTTGGTGAGTGTGAGCATTAACAAAATTCATCATACTGTCTCTGTATTGTTAAATTTTCAGATTTCTTTACATTTTTAAGTAGCAATGACAAAATAGCGAGCAATACCCAGAAATCATTCCAACAGTACACTATCAAACAATATGATAAAGTACTTCAAATGCAAAAGTGCTTTATTCTTCACTAAAGTATGTACGGGATATCTAAACATCCTTTTTGCTACTGAAATTTGGTACAAGGAGGAGGAATCAAAGGTAACATTCCAGTTGCAGTGAGAGACTGATTATGAATCCTGTGTGATTCTGTGAAGGTAAAGGAAACATTAACGGGCAATACACAGAATCACAGAATTTCTAGGTTGGAAGAGACCTCAAGATCATCCAGTCCAACCTCTGACCTAACACTAACAAGTCCTTCACTAAACCATATCACTAAGCTCTACATCTAAACGTCTTTTAAAGACCTTCAGGGATGGTGTCTCCACCACTTCCCTGGGCAGCCCATTCCAATGTCTCACAACCCTTTCAGTAAAGAAGTTCTTCCTAACATCCAACCTAAAACACCCCTGGCGCAACTTTAGCCCGTTGTCCCTTGTCCTGTCACCAGACACGTGGGAGAATAGACCAACCCCCACCTCGCTACAGACTCCTTTAAGGTACCTGTAGAGAGCAATGAGGTCGCCCCTGAGCCTCCTTTTCTCCAGGCTGAACAAGCCCAGCTCCCTCAGCCACTTCTCGTAGGACTTGTTCTCCAGACCCCTCACCAGCTTCGTCACCCTTCTCTGGACTCGCTCAAGCACCTCCATGTCCTTCTTGTAGCGAGGGGCCCAAAACTGAACACAGTACTCGAGGTGCGGCCTCACCAGAGCCAAATACAGGTCACCCTTTTAATGATTAGTAGCTCAGACATTCAAAATTTGTTGTCCAAATAGGGTTCTCAAAATATCCTTTTTTTGACAAGATAGATGAGCCAGATTTGCACTTAAAAGTTCAAATGTCAATTATCTAAGCTGTCTATCAGTATTTTACTCAAATTGACTAGACAGCTTGACTGATTTGGCTCCTAATGCACTACAGGAGCAGCACAGAAGAAGCAAAAGATACGTATATGATTAATGTATTTTTAGACCAAAAGGGATCATTACGATTCCGTGATCTAGTCTACTCTATTTTAAAAGGACACAAGATTTCTTGCAGTCTTCTTCAGTCTAATAGCTATAGATTAAAAAAATCTTATTTTTCAGAAACACAACTTAAAAATTAGTGTGATCAAGACTACTTTGTAACTATTGAAAACCGATTCACTGATTACTTATAACCTTTGTTAGCATATATTATTGGTCATCTGATGTATTTAGCTTTAATTTCCAGATATTGAAAACTGTTATATTTTTGATTTTATGGACAGCAAGACTTTGGTTTTCTTCATGAAGAGGAATCAAATCATTCCCTAGTCTTCTTTCTGTTTGGTTAAACATTGCATTTCAAACACAAGGTGCAACGGTTGAATTTTCACAATTGCTTCCTGAACTGTTCTGGTGACAGCTGTCCAACAGCTGTCTCTAGTTGCCCTGGCACAGCAGCATCTCACCCAAAGTGCTCTCTCTGTGACCAGAGAACCAATGCTAATCTCCCTACTTGCATGGGAGACCACACGCATTCTTTTGGGACCTACAGATCTAGATTTGAATGTGTCATGCTAGAAATACTGTGCTTCAAAAGCAAAGCTGAAGATCCAACATGGATGAACTTCTAGAAAGTAATAGATATGATCTATATATCAGAAGCATAAATTGGATGTTCAGATGAACTTCTTCATCATGCTTCTTACTGTATCTGACTGAATTTTTAAGAGGTACATCAAAATCTTTTCAGGATTTCTTTCCTGTTTTGAGGGGTTTATTTTATTTATTTATTTGTTTACTTTTCTGAGGTGAAAAAAATATCTCTGATTTCAAGATTCAACTTGTCAAGATGAATCTCTTTTTTCTTGCTTTCAGTTTAAAAGTTAAAAGGGGTGAATAAATGCCTTGGTTTCAGCTCAAGGTCTTGGTAAATCTTCTGTGAAAAAATTATTCACCTCTACTAAAGTCATTCTCTCATTCTGAATATTTCTTAGCCAGACCTCTAGCACTCAGGTATAAAAAATAAAATAAAATTAAAATACAATCAAGTAAAATAAAAAACACATCTTTATATGGTAATTTCTCTTTGTTTACTAGTCCAGCTCCTTGAAGATGAGTTCCTGTTTCTACAGAAATTGAAGCTCCTGAACTGATCATCTCTTTTCTCTAGAAGGATGTGTAATGGCTTAATGTTCCACAGTATCAAAAATTCATATGCCATAACACTTATTGAGTTGGCCGTTTTTTTCCAGAAGTTTTGACTTCTTACCCTCCCTTTTTTTTTCTTTTTTTAGAAAAATATTGTAAAAAAATGAAAAACAGACAAACAAACTTTAAAATTTATATTTATATGTATATGTATATGTATATGTATATTTATATTTATATTTATATTTATATTTATATTTATATTTATATTTATATTTATATTTTTTTTTCCAAGCACAAGATTTTTTTACCTTGCAGGAAAGTATCTCCAGCTATTTGCCATTCAGATATCCAGTTTGTTCAATCTTCTGTCCTTTTTATCTTTTTCATACTTATATTTTATTGCCTTAATCTGCTTTTGCCAGGCAGATGAGTCTCATTTACCTGTGGTGACTACAGTTAACTATACAGTAACTCCTTCTCAGTCTATATACCTTCTGATTCATGGTAGCCACTTCCACACTTCCTAGAATCTTGGATTAGGGTGCTTCCTGAATTTGCTCAAGTATTTCTCTCTAGAGCTATCTATCCTTTCAATAGTTCATTTACATAAAACTGACAGAGACTGTCAAAATCAGAGCATCAGATGATTATCAAGGACTTCCTAGTTCACCAGGAATTTTCAGTGTACACTGAATGTACCCAGTCAATATCTATTCCTGTCAAATGAACATCATTCATAACTCATTTCACACCTGAATAAAATAATGATATATTTGTGGCTGGAGTATTGGTGCAGAGACAGAATTGTTTAAGATTTATCACGGTCATGACATTATTTATTTATTTAATTACATTTTTATTAAATAATGTATCTCTTGTATGTTTATCTTGTATTTTAAAATAAAACTTTCTTCAGTCCTTACATCTCTGTACTTAGTACATATTCAGCAAACACACAATGCCCTAGGGATTTTTCCAGTGATTCCTATGGCAGAAAATAATGTTATGATTTATAGGTTCTTCTGTCCTACTACACATTCAAATAGTACTTATTAGATCAGACAGGTGAATTGAAAATAAAATAATAATCAGAAGGCTCTATGCAAGTTCCCCAAAATGTGCTAGCACTTTTCACTATATCAGCTTTTTGTAATGAAAACTATTCTCAGTTTGAAAATTGCAGGTCAAATTCATCTGGCCAGATATGAATTTCTAAGTATCTACCACTAAGCAAATTGCATTTATGGCCACAGGAGAGAACCTGCCAGTTTTAATGTGTGATTAATACTATCCTAGACTATTTATCACATTAAAGATCAAAAACTTAGAAATGTCTTCTTTTCTTAACACATAAAAGTTTGGCAGCATAAAAGAAGTAAAAGAAGTCCTTACCCCAAGACAGGCTTTTGAAATTGACTCAACTCACATCTTAGAACCATGCACTTCTGGGGTATAAGACAGAAACCACCAATAGTGCTTCCTTCACTTCTGGAAACGGACACTAAACCTATAGACAGATAGTATTTAGTTTTATATTTTTAATTGAATTTTACTACAGAAAAAATACAAAAAGAAAAAAAAAATAAAAAAAAGGAAAAAAAAGAAAAAAAATCTTCACAGAATCACAGAATAGGTTCTGCATAGAACCTCTGGATATTGTCTACTTCACCTCTCCTTGCTCAAGCAGAGTCAACTACAGAAAACTGCCCAGTACATTGTCTAGTGTGGGTTTGAAAACCTGCAAGGATGGAGACTCTACAACCTCTCTGGACTGTTTCAGTGTTTGACCATTCTCACAGTGAAGATTTCTCTCACATATAAATTTCACATATAAATGGAATTTCTTGTATTTCAGTTTGTGCCTAATAACTCTTATATTAATTTAATGTCACTTAAAAGAGTCTGGCTCCACCTTCTTTACTGTCCTCCAGCAGGTACTTATACACATTGCATGGATATCCCTGAGTCTTCTCCAGGCTGAACAGCCTCAACTCTCTCAACCTTTCACTGTATGATAGATATTCCAAGCTTTTAACATTGTTTTGGCCCTTTACTGTGCTAACTTCAATACATCCATGCATTTCTCATACCCAGGAGCCCAGAAATAGATACAGTGATCCAGATGTGGTCTCAGATTAAACAAACTACGTTACGTGTGAAATGTTATGGCATAAGGCATGCACGTATGCACCAGTACCCATGCTGTACATAATCGCACAGAATCACAGCGGTTGGAAGGGACCTCTGGAGATCACCTAGTCCAATTCCCTTGCTCAAGCAGTGTGACCTAGAGCACATTGCACAGGATGGCATCTGGGAGGGTTCTGAGTATCTCCAGAGAAGGAGAGTCCACAGCACCTCTCTGGGCGACCTGTTCCAGTGCTCTGTACCAGTCATTTTTTGACTTTTTTTTTTACATTTCTCCTTGCTGTATCATTTTAAACAAATAACATCCAGGTTATATTGGGCACTTGTAAATTAATAAAAGTCCACATTCAGTAGAAATAGCAAGAAAATCCACATTAGACAAAAGTTTTAAGGAAAAGCTATGGTGAATTGAAAAGATTCATTTTTTATTTCATTTGACCATGACAACACATCTTATAAATGTTTTAAAAACATTTAAATTTTTTAATGTCTGACATAGATTAGCAAAAGAATTATATTTCAAAAAAAGTCTCACAAGCCAGACAATCTTAATTGAGAAATAGGCATAAAGGAACAAACAAACAACAAACAACAAACAAAAAACAATCAAACAAACAAACAAACAAAAAAAAAAAAAAACAAATATATACCCCAAAACAACATAGAAATACCTGTACAAGAAAAATATGCAATTTTTTCTCCACATATCTGCTTTCAACATGAGTAAGTCTTTGATTTCAGCCTGAAAGTTTCTGAAATGCTCCACAAAAGAAAATACATTATTAGTTAACATTAGGGCTTAAAGAATATATGTGCAGCAAAAAAAGTTCCTTTCAGAACAGAAACAAAGCCATTTCTATGCTAAGTGTCATTAAGCTATCCACATATTAGCGACAAATATCAGGGAATACAAACATAGGTTTCAGAAAGTGAGCAACCTAAACTGGTGAAGATGCAATCATCATTATTTATTCTCAACATTAATCAGATATGTCTGTTTCCAGCTGTTGCTATTTTGTTTAATTTAATTAGAAACAAACCACTGTAACTACTGAAATAATTAGAAGAAGTTAGTAGCCTATGACAATAGCTGGGACTCAAAAGTAAGGATCGGTCACGTCCCAGGACTCCTGCCCTTAAGTCTTATTAGAGCCAATAGATTCGACACTTAAGCTTTACCTTTGGCCCTTCCTTCCTATCGATATGCAAATAACTCGTGGTGGCGGAGCTCAAGGAGGAGGTGGAGAGGTTGAGGGCCATCAGGGAGTGTGAGCAAGAGATAGACTTGTGGAGTAACTCCCTGCAGGGCCTCAAGGGGAGGTACCGAGGTGAGACTCCCCAAATGGGGGCGGACCCCCTGCCCTGTAGCCATCGGGCAGAGGGAGGGGATCTGGGAGTTCAGGAGGAATGGAAACAGGTCCCTGCTCGACATCGCAGGCGACGCCCTCCCCTTCCGGCCCCGCATTCCCAGGTGCCCTTACACAACAGGTTTGAGGCCCTGGAGCTCGACAGACCAGTAGCTGAGGAAGAGGTAGCAAGTGTTCCCAGGAGGATGCCTAGGGCGAGGAGGTTGACTCCATGCCTCAGGACTGCCTCCACCAAGAAAGACAGGAGGGTTATTGTTGTTGGAGACTCGATTCTTAGGGGAACAGAGGGCCCTATTTGTAGGCCTGACCCTACCCGTAGGGAAGTCTGCTGCCTCCCTGGGGCCAGGGTGAGGAACGTTGCCAGGAAGCTTCCCAACCTGGTACGCCCCTCTGATTATCACCCTCTTTTGATAGTCCAGGCGGGCAGTGACAACATTGAAGAGAGAAGCCTGAAGGCTATCAAAAGAGACTTTAGGGGGCTGGGTCGGTTAGTGGATGGAGCGGGAATGCAGGTGGTGTTTTCGTCCATCCCTACGGTGGCAGGGAGGGGTTCAGAGAGGACACGGAAAGCCCACATGTTAAACACATGGCTCCGGGGCTGGTGCCAACGCAGAAATCTTGGGTTTTTCGATCATGGGGCACTTTACTCAGCACCTGGCCTGATGGCCGCAGACGGGTCCCTATCTTTTAGGGGAAAAAGGATCCTGGGCCAGGAGCTGGCAGGGCTCATTGAGAGGGCTTTAAACTAGAAAAGAAGGGGGATGGGGCTGAAGCTAGGATTGTTAGGGCTGTGCCAGAGGGAACAATGGCAAGGCCGGAGGATAAGGCAATGGCCCAGCTGAAGTGCATCTACACCAATGCATGCAGCATGGGTAACAAACAGGAGGAGCTGGAAGCCATCGTGCAGCAGGCAGGCTACGACTTGGTTGCCATCACGGAGACGTGGTGGGACCAGTCTCATGACTGGAGTACTGCAATATCTGGATATAAGCTCTTTAGAAGGGACAGGCAGCACAGAAGTGGTGGTGGTGTGGCTCTCTGTATTAGAGAGTCTTTCGAGGTTGTAGAACTCGAGGCTGGGAATGACAAGGTCGAGTCCCTTTGGGTTAGGATCAGCAGGGACAACAAGGCTAGTGTCCTGGTCGGGGTCTGTTATAGACTGCCGAACCAGGATGAGGAGACGGATGAGGAATTCTCCAGGCAGCTGACAGAAGTTGGGAAATCGTCAGCACTTGAAGTCGTGGGGGACTTCAACTTCCCTGTCATATCCTGGAAGCACAACACAGCCCTGAGAAAGCAGTCTAGGAGGTTTCTGGAGAGCGTGGAAGATAGCTTCCTGACGCAGCTGGTTAGTAAGCCTACCAGGGGTGGTGCCCCGGTAGACCTTCTCTTCACAAACAGAGAAGGACTGGTGGAGGATGTGATTGTCGGGAGCTGTCTTGGGCAGAGTGACCACGAAATGGTGGAGTTCACTATTCTTGGCGAGGCTAGGAAGGGGACCAGTAAAACTGCTGTATTGGACTTTCGGAGGGCTGACTTTGAGCTGCTCAGGACACTAGTTGGTGGTGTCCCTTGGGAGGCGGTTCTGAAGAACAGAGGAGTCCTGGAAGGCTGGGCGCTCTTCAAGAGGAAAATCTTAATGGCGCAGGAATGGTCTGTCCCCACGTGCCCAAAGACGAGCTGGCGGGGAAGAAGACCGGCCTGGCTCAACAGAGAATTGTGGCTTGATCTTAGGAGAAAAAAGAGGGTTTATAATCTTTGGAAAAGTGGGCAGGCCACTAGGGAGGACTTTAAGGATGTAGCGAGGCTGTGCAGGGACAAAATTAGGAAGGCCAAAGCTCATCTGGAGCTCAATCTGGCTACTGCCGTTAAAGATAACAAAAAACGTTTCTATAAATACATCAACACAAAAAGGAGGACTAAGGAGAATCTCCATCCCTTACTGGATGCGGGGGGAAACTTAGTTACAAGAGATGAGGAAAAGGAGGAGGTGCTCAATGCCTTCTTTGCCTCAGTCTTTAGCGGCAGTACCCGTTGTTCTCTGGATACTCAGTACCCTGAGCTGGTGGAAGGGGATGGGGAGCAGGATGTGGCCCTCACTATCCACGAAGAACTGGTTGGTGACCTGCTACGGCACTTAGATGTGCACAAGTCGATGGGGCCGGATGGGATCCACTCAAGGGTACTGAGAGAACTGGCAGAGGAGCTGGCCAAGCCACTGTCCATCATTTATCAGCAGTCCTGGCAATCGGGGGAGGTCCCAGTTGACTGGCGGCTAGCAAATGTGACGCCCATCTACAAGAAGGGCCGGAGGGCAGACCCGGGCAACTACAGGCCTGTCAGTTTGACCTCAGTGCCAGGGAAGCTCATGGAGCAGATCCTCCTGAGAGTCGTCACGCAGCACTTGCAGGGCAAGCAGGCGATCAGGCCCAGTCAGCATGGGTTTATGAAAGGCAGATCCTGCTTGACGAACCTGATCTCCTTCTGTGACAAAGTGACGTGCTGGGTGGATGAGGGAAAGGCTGTGGATGTGGTCTACCTTGACTTCAGCAAGGCTTTTGACACCGTCTCCCACAGCATTCTCCTCAAGAAACTGGCTGCTCGTGGCTTGGACTGGTGCACGCTTCGTTGGTTTAGAAACTGGCTGGATAGCCGGGCCCAAAGAGTCGTGGTGAATGGAGTCAAGTCCAGTTGGAGGCCAGTCACTAGTGGCGTCCCCCAGGGCTCGGTGCTGGGGCCGGTCCTCTTTAATATCTTCATCGATGATCTGGACGAGGGCATCGAGTGCACTCTCAGTAAGTTTGCAGATGACACCAAGTTAGGTGTGTGTGTCGATCTGCTTGAGGGTAGGAAAGCTCTGCAGGAGGATCTGGATAGGCTGCACCGATGGGCTGAGGTCAACTGCATGAAGTTCAACAAGGCCAAGTGCCGGGTCCTGCACCTGGGGCGCAATAACCCCAAGCAGAGCTACAGGCTGGGAGAGGAATGGTTGGAGAGCTGCCAGGCAGAGAAGGACCTGGGAGTGATGGTGGATAGTCGGCTGAATATGAGCCAGCAGTGTGCTCAGGTGGCCAAGAAGGCCAACGGCATCCTGGCTTGTATCAGGAACAGTGTGACCAGCAGGGCTAGGGAGGTGATCGTCCCCCTGTACTCAGCTCTGGTGAGGCCGCACCTCGAGTACTGTGTTCAGTTTTGGGCCCCTCACTACAAGAAGGACATTGAGGTGCTTGAGCGGGTGCAGAGAAGGGCGACAAAGCTGGTGAGGGGTCTGGAGAACAAGTCCTACAAGGAGCGGCTGAGGGAGCTGGGCTTGTTCAGCCTGGAGAAGAGGAGGCTCAGGGGCGACCTTATCGCTCTCTATAGGTACCTCAAGGGAGGCTGTAGCGAGGTGGGGGTTGGCCTGTTCTCCCACGTGCCTGGTGACAGGACAAGGGGGAATGGGCTTAAGTTGAGCCAGGGGAGTTTTAGGTTAGATGTTAGGAAGAACTTCTTTACTGAAAGGGTTGTGAGGCATTGGAACAGGCTGCCCAGGGAAGTGGTGGAGTCACCATCCCTGGAAGTCTTCAAAAGACGTTTAGATGTAGAGCTTAGGGATATGGTTTAGTGGGGACTGCTAGCGTTAGGTCAGAGGTTGGACTGGATGATCTTGAGGTCTCTTCCAACCTAGAAATTCTGTGATTCTGTGAACTCTATGATTTTCAGCTTAATAGCTGACAAGATGCATTGGGTACTAAGGGCTCCATTCACAGTGCTGCAAAAACAGTTCTGCCTCTAAGAAAAGCCATTAGTATATCACATCAAAGAGTTTCATGATCTTGGGTAGTACGCATTTCTGAGGTGTAAAGATGCCCTTTATCCCAAGAAGGTGGCCAGTGACACTTCTTACGTAGTCAGAAAAACTGTTAAATCTGAAGACATATAAAGGAGCTAGCTTTACATGACAAATTAAGGGAAGGAAAATGTATGGTTTACTGAGCAAAATAGTGTTAATGTTCAGTTGCCTTGCTTTAAGTCTGAAAATATTGGAAAAAAAAAAAAAAGAAAAGGAGGTTTATGATTGCAGCCCCAAGCTACAGATCTTATACAAGAAACAAATTTTAAGCCTATCGTTATCTATTAATTTTGTTTTAAACTATGCAGTTTTCTGCACTTACAATTTAACACACCAGCATTCATTTATCACTGTAGGGCATTATGGGCAGCTGCAAAGTGAAGATTCAACTGGATATTGGCAGACTTACA
The DNA here is from genome assembly GCF_964211825.1 of Aythya ferina. Taxonomy (NCBI): domain Eukaryota; kingdom Metazoa; phylum Chordata; class Aves; order Anseriformes; family Anatidae; genus Aythya; species Aythya ferina. The sequence continues at coordinate 68,148,844 of NC_140298.1, read as the reverse complement.
CAGAAATGTAATGTTGCCTTGGGTTACAGCTACAATCTAATTCTGGCTGATGAGTAAACACCCTTGAGTTTGGTTGTATATTCTTTGATCATTATTGGTTGATCTTTCAAATAGTACTGATACTCCTTTCTTTGTCATACCCTTTCTTCTCCTCCATTTGTATTTTCTCTTTATTCTGCATTAGTTATTTGTCTCACTATGAAAATATCATTTATACATTGGTACTCCACATTTTGTATTTACTGAGTGTCATCTTTTATGTTTTGGGTTTGTGGTGGTTTTTTTTGTTTGTTTGTTTTTTTCAGAAAGATGTCAAGTCTTTCAGAAAGATGTCAAAGTACTTTGCAAGGCACACAGCAGAGAATTTCTGAAGTTTTTCTGCTTTGCTGCACTAGTAGTTTATGAACTGTGCCTCTAGTCATTTACTTCTGAGTGAAATTTACAAACCATGAGTAGCAACAGAAGAAGGGAAGAGTGTAGAACAGAACAGGCACAGCAGCCAAAAAAAAAAAAAAAAAAAAAAAAAAAAAGATTAAAGCAAGATTAAAGCTTCTGGAACTTCAAGTTTAATATCTTAGTGAATCAAGACAAAAATAATTTTATCAAAAATTATGCAGGAAGAGAACAGTGATTGTATCTGTCTATGGAAGATGTATGAATACAGTGACTCCGTTTAATGAGCAGAGCTGAATCTTGTCATCTTGCTCATAATGAGAACTTCCTTAGGTAAACAGAGGTATTCTAATACACAGCATGTATTTCTCAGTTTTCAAAACTGACTCAAAACTTAGACTTGAAAAAGATTGGGTAGACTTAGTTCATCAGCTATGACATCAGTTTTGCAGCTTTTAAGTGGCCCAGTTTCTAATTTGTATACATTGTCCTCAGAAAATAAGTTGAAATAGTACCATTTAGTTTGGAAAAAAAAAAAAGTTTCCAACAGGCTACATCTTATAACCATGACAGATCCAATAAAAATAGGAGTTTGGAACTTCACAAGTATTGAAATTGTGGAATGTGATTTTATTTAAAATATAGATGTTTAAAGGATAGTAAAACAGTCTAATTTGTGAAAAGAAAAAAAAAAAAAAAAAAAAAAAAAACAGATCTTGTTTAGGTAAACAGAAGGACCTCAGTTTGCTTAATCACCTCCAGAGTTCTGTCTGGAGATCATCTGATGAATCTTCAACCTCTTTCATTGGCTATCCTTTTTTTCATTTTTGATCCACATCATTCCATTGCTGCTGTTAAAAGAATTCGTTATCCCATGCATAAAACACTATTTTTTCATATCTTTTTCCATTCCAGATAAAAGGAATATTCTGAAGAAATGAAACCGGTATGTGCCGTTTTTAAAAGGCAGAAATTATGTAGCTGTGTTCCTGAGTGCTGGAGAGCTTGAGTAAAAACAAGAACTACTTACCCACATGCATTTTCCTCTGAGTTCTTGCAGCAACTTTCCATTCAGTGATGAAATATATGGCACTCTCTTTTGTAAGCTGCGGAATAAACATTTTCCAGAGTAATTTACCTTCATTCATGGATGCATATGACATACGTTTGTTGTCTTAGAGCAAATTATAGCCTGTGAGACACCAGAACAATGACAGCATATGGTTCATCCTACCTCACAGAATATGCTAGGTAAATGGCCATCCTAGACTTCTCTGATTTTTATAGGCACCAGCAGAGAAGTGTCTGAAATTTCAAGTTTCCTCTCTTCTCCTCTTCTCTACCTCCTACCTCCTATTCTTCCATAATATGGCATGAAACAAAAAATATTCAGTAATGATAGTGCGGTGAGAAACAAAGACTGAGCTTCTTCCAGTCTGTGAGTAAACTGCTTAGAGGTTTATGTAAATAAAGTCAATAAGGACTCTTAAAAATGTTTCCAAAAGATATCAAGTCTTATTATGTTTAGAGGTTATCTGCCTGAGAGGAATAAGGAAATAAGTTATAGTAAAGGAAGCAGAGATTTGGGAAAAGAATATAAAAAGCTGAAACATTTAAAATATTCAAAATCCTGTAAGTCTCATATCAATGGCAATTCAAAATATTTAAAATCATTATTTTGACTTTAACAGCATGCCATTCATCAATATATTTTGGAAATCTATGTACAGCAACTGGCTGTGTGAAAGTATTGCTGACTTTCATTTCTCCATCTTAATTTATCCAGGAAAAGAAAACCAGATCAAACCAGCAAACAACCCTTAAAGTTTCTCATAGGTTTTTATGTTTTATCAAAGAAAATGTTTTCCCAGTGTCTATCACCCACTACAATTTAAATACCCACTTTTATTAATAAGTTAATTAATAAAACAGATGGTATAACAATGCAAAATGCTACATCTTCATTTCAATTTCTTTCTGTCATAAAGGGCTGTTTTTCAGCTGATTTCTCATTGCAGCTTGGTTTTGTACCATGTAAGGAAAAAAAAAATAGCTGTAATCCATCAGTAGGCTTAACAACATATTAATTAAAAAGGTCAGGGCAAACCTGTGTTATTTTACTGGGTCTGGTTGGGATGGAGTTAACTTTCCCTGCAGTGGCCCATATAGGGCTGTGCACTTGTAGTTAGAACAGCGTTGGTATCACACTGGTGTTTATTGCTGAGCAGTCCTGACATAGCATCAAGACTCCCTAACAACCCCTCCAAGAGCCAGAAGCCTGGGGGTGGGGAAGAAGTGTGGAAGGGACATCACCAGGGCAGCTGACCTAAATGGACCAAAGGGTTATTCCATACCATGTGGTGTCACACACAGCAGTAATAGCTGGGAAAGGGGAAGAAGAAGGGGGGGTGAAGAGGGGGGTGGGAGGCCCTCTGTTTATGAAGACATCTGTATTCCTAACCAACCACTCTGCATATTGAGGTCCTGCTTCGCAGGATGTGGCCAAACATTGCTTACAGATGGAAAATACTTTTTTTTTCTTCCGTCTGTGTTTCCACATAGCCTTTACTTTTTCTTTTTCCCCTTTCCCCTTTAATTAAATTACTCTTAACTCAACCTGTGAGCCTATTTTCTTACCAAAATATTTTCTTCTCTTAGTTCGAGGAGGGGGAGTGAGAGAGTGGATGTGGTGAAATTTAGCTGCTCAGCAGGGTAAAATCCATTATGTATGACTGATCCATGTTTCTGACCCTACTGTCCTTATATTTACACGAATAAATTAAATGTGGCTAGGTCTACTATTAAGGAAAACTGTCATGGAATGCCATGGACTTATTCATACATTATTCCTGTTAGAGATAACCTATTCCTGTTAGAGATAACAGGATGCCCTCCTTAAAACTGCTTATTTTCCCATGCTAATTGCTGAGCTTTTCCTGGGAAATACACTGAGGTACACCTGAAGCAGAGCCAAAACTATGACTATTTGACTGAACCAAAACTATGCCAGGGAGCACTCTAAAAACTTTTCCATAGGGGCAATTTGACAATAGATACAATTAGGTTAAGGTGCCTGGGAATGTCCCGACCTTGCTTATTTTGGTACAGGTAGTCTTTGTATCTACGTGTCATCGGAATAATTTAGAGAAATATTAAGTTTCAACAATTAATATACAAAATAGAGTAAACCTAAAATCAGGAAAGATTCTTTTTGAATTCAGTGATCTTTACATTAGGATACTTAGTCCTTCCTCAAATAGGCTTCCATTTCAAAAAATGTCTTTTAAAACTGCTGGGATGTCTCCTCTTGAGCCATGATGGAGCTGCATCCCCTATAGAAAATCTTTGAGAGCAAAGCTAACTCTCTGGTGCCTTCTTTCAATTCCATATATGTAAATGCTCTACTCAAACTAACCTTTGTTTGCTGTCCTCACAGGAATATGCAATATTGAATATGCAATATTCACTGTATTCCTGTGGGGATACATTCCCCAGCAGGCCTCCTCCACCTGTTTTTTTCTCAGCTTCGAAAGTAGTGGGAAAGTTATTTTTGTTTTCAGTCAATCACACTAGATACCTTTTTGAGGTGTGTCTCTAATTAGGCATTGTGGAAAATCACCTTTTCCTCTGTTATGTCTTCCATTTACCACCACAGGAGCCAACTATTTAATTACTCTAAATAGGCACACCTTCCAGAGAAGTTTTATTAGCAGAACTTAAGCAAACACAAGCAATTTGTAGTCTGTTGAGATGTGCCTGTGTACTTACCCATAATGGGAGGGGAAACATGATTTTAAAATTTGTCCTTTGAACCATTCTGTGTAAAATCCAAGTTATGAAGTTGTACATCCCTATGGACACTGCACGAACAAATTTCCCACATGGCATTTTACAATTAATTTTCATCTTCTTGAACTAAACACAAACAATCTGACAACTGGTTTATGCAAATGTGTTCTGAACTTCTTTGAAGTAGCTATTTTTAAGGCAGATATCATCTCCGCTTGGGGCTGAGCACTGAAATGATTTATATTTGTTTCAGTAAAATTAAAAAAAAAAAAGTGCTAGAAGTTATTTTCTACATGGTTTGCTCCATTAGATACATTTATTCTGACAGGAAGTGCTGAAATGCTAGTAATAAAGTGCTGAAATTACACATATCAGCTTAGAATCAAAATCCAGCAAAAAGTGAGAAAAGGTTTGTATCTTTGAACTAATCTGGGAAGTATGTATTCTTTAAACAACCATGCAACCAAGCAGAGTTTTTCCAAGTAAAAAGCAGTTCTCTGAAGGGTCAGGTGGAGAAAGGAATGGCCATAAAAAAATTCGCCAAGACTGTACAAACAAAACTCATAACTTTGGTTTAGGTGCAAAAAATGACTATGAAAATAGAAAAGGCTAAACAAGTTTTTTGTAATTAGGCGTTATAATTATTTTAGTATGGAAGTAGTTTCCAAGACAACTGGGAAACTACTTAGTTTAAGATACTACTAAATACCAGCTGAGAAGTTGGAAAAAAGTAACAAGTTTCTCAACATGCAAGACGTTGTTCTGACTTAACAGCTTCTTGTCAGCTGTAATACTTGATCTCGATCCATCTATTTGATCAAATACTATCAGACTATACTCAAAATAGGCTAACACGAACCTTATGAAGTTCAACAAAGGGAAGTGCAAGCTCCTGCACCTGGACCTGAGGAGAAACAACTCCAGGAATATGCTGGGGACCACCCAGCTTGTAAGCACCTCTACAGGAAAGGACCCGGGGATTCTGGTGAACACCAAGTTGAACATGAACCATCAATGTGCCCTTGCCACAAAGAAGGCTAACAGTATCCTACAGAAGTGTTGCCAGCATGTCAAGGGAGGAGATCCTTCCCTTCTGCTCAGCACTGATGAGGCCACACCTTTGGCCCCCAGTACTAAAGAGACATCAGCACTGAAGACAGTCCAATGTGGAGCCATGAAGATGACGAAGGGATGGGAGCTTCTTTGGGGAAAGGCTGAAAAAGTTGGGACTGTTCAGCTTAGAGAAGAGAAGGATCAGGAGAGATCTCATCAAGGTATATAAAAAACTGAAGGGAGAGTGCAAACAAATTGTTTTAATTTGTTTCCACTGCCATAACAAGAGGCAGTGGGCACAAACTGAAACACCGAAGGTTCCTTATGAACATTTGGAAGCACCTCTTGACTGTGCATTTTACCCAGAGAGACTGAAGGATGCTTCTTGGAAATACTAAAAAGCTGTCTGGACATGGTCCTGGGCAAATGGCTCTAGGTGCTCCTTTTTGAAAGATGTGTTGGGCTATATGATCTCCAGAGGTGCCTTTCAACCTCAACCACTCTGTGATTCTGTGATCAAAAATTGTTGTTTCTCTACAGACTTTCTTACATTCTTAGATCCTATTTAAATAACTTTAATATTGATATTTTTTGTCTTAAAAAAAAATCCTCTGCAACAAAAATTGCTCTGAAAAATATATGTTATCTGGGTTAGAAACAAAACCATATATTCCATGTCTTGGAGTAGAATCTATAAATAATTTCAAATAGATCAGCTACAACTCAGAAACTGGTAAGCAACAAGACGACGGTGCACAGAGATAGGATTTCGTAAAATTTGTGTAAACTACCTTACAACTTATCAATAAGGAGTTATACATACTTGGCTTCTTCTCCAGATACTTGCCACTTCAGTTACACATTTTTGAGGTGAGCAAGAATTAACTTTTACTATAAATTTGATAAAAATCTAATAACATGAATTAGTTGCCCACTGTCATGCTGGAGATGTCAACAGAGAACATTATACTGGAGGTATAATATACATATAATGGAGGTGTAGAAATTTTGTTTGTTATTTTTTACACTTAACTAGTTAAAACTAGTTACTGTAGAAATATGCCTAAATATCATTGGCGTGATTTTGATTTCATGACTGCCACAGACTGGGGTTTTCTTTGCTGTTTGGTTTTGGTTTTAGTCTTTGGCTTTTTACCATTTAACCCTGAGTATCTCAGCTACTGAAAGTGTGGTGAACAATGTGACCAAAAATATCATCGTCATCATCAAGGAAATATTTGTCATATTCAGCATTCAATAATAACACATATTTGAACAACTGAGGAACTATTCAACAGTCAAACTCCAAAGATGGGCTGAGTAAAAAATGAAAGTACTTTTTTCTTTAAAGTTTTTAGATGGAATAGCTGCATAGCAACAATTCATACATCAGCTTATATATTTAACTCCCTGATGAAGGATTTAGGGGGACGGGTTTTGGTTAGTTGTTGTAGAGGGTTTTTTTTGTTTGCTTGTTTTCAGTTAAAAATAACACCCCCTCAACTATTCAAATCTGTTGCATCAACCTGACAAAAGAAAGGTTTAAAAATCTAAAGAAGAAATGAGAAGGTGAAGAAGGGCAATCTGCATTCCAGGTGAACTGAGCCACATGCAGTTGACCATCAGCCAGTAATTCCTGAGAAGTGATGGCTGGGAAAATACCCATCAATAGAATTAGTAAGAAATTCTTCCAGAATATAGACCATCACCACGATATGCTTACTCTCAAAAATCTAAATAGCTTGCAAAATGCAAACGAATTTGAGTAATTTCCTACAACACAGTTCTGGACCAGACAGGATGATCAGATCACTGAAAATATCTGGAATCTGTATCTTCCTTCTTACATTAAATTTATTTTGGAAAATCCCTCTATACAGTACTTTGACAATCTATTTACCTTAACTTATTTCTGTCTTTCTGAATTATCAGCCACACAAAACATTCAGCCTTCCTACTGTTTCCTTATTCTGTATGCTCAAGGAAGTAGGATATTTGTTTTGTTTCATGTCTTGGATTCACTACCAGCTATTTGTGCATAAAACAGCGTACACTGAGCAATTCAAATAGTGGGCTGTGAAATCACAAGAGGTGCGAAATGCAGGAAATCTCACTCAAAAGGCTTTTTTTTTTTTTCTCATTCTAGCCTAAAACACAGATGTGTGTACTTCAAACTGAATCTAGTAGTTTTTTTCAGCTTTAAAGTGAATGAGTAAAATAAAATGGCAAGTTTTCCCCAAAAAATACTGGAGTTAACTTTAGCATTGTAGATGTCTATGATACCAAATAATTTTCTTCAGAGCTAAACAAACAAACAACAAATAGCATACCATAAAAGTACAAAACTGAAGAGTCATAAAAACTTAATAGTCACAGAATACAATTCAAGAGTACTGAACAAAACTTTATTTATTCATACACTTTCTTTTTTTTTTCTTTTTTTTTTTTTTTTAATTTGTTTAGGTACTTTTTGCCCTGGAATGCAATACCATGAGATAATGGTTCATAGAAGACCTAGCCAAACTCATGCGTGGCCAATTTATCATGATTATCAACCTGGCTGTACTAGTTGTAAAAGTTAGCTCTTGGAGCCACTTCAGCATGTCTGTATGATGCTCCCACTCAGCTATTCAGCTTTCAAGAATTTTTTGTTCCACTAACTGTGCACCATCTGGAAAAATTACCCTAAATCATAAATCTAATGACAACTGCCATGCTTTTCCCTTGCTGAGGAGCTGACAGAGTTAGTTGCAAGGATGGTTTCAAGATGGAACAAGAAGACCAGATTGAAGAACTTTAAGAGTACCATTGCACTGGATCTCTTGTTGCTTGTATTTATAATACATCTGCCGTATCTCTGTGCCATTTTAACACGTTTGAGTTAGCTGTAGTCATGGTGATACCATATACCTTAATTCTGAACATAGCCTCTGCTTAGAGCAGAACCAGCAAGCTTGAATCAAGACATACATGTATCTTTTTTGTTTTCACATATATTTCAATTCATCAACTAGTTAAGGGGTGAGAACTGATGTTATTCTGTGACTGTATTATACAGATCAGAAAGGTAATCATAATGGTTCTTTCTGCCTTTTACGTCCAGAAGAATAATTTACAATCCAGAAGATGTGAGTTCGTGATTTCAGTTTAAAGTCGATATTATTAACAATTCAAATCATATTCAGCAAATTCCAAGAAGCTGATGAAACTATAAGATACTTATGTTAGCAAATTCCTAGTCTTCTCATTTATGCCATAAATTTGAAATAACTGTTTATTATTATTATTACTGTTATTATTATTACTACTGTTATTATTATTACTACTGTTATTATAACTGTTATTAAGGTGGGATAAAGAACAATGAGCAAGTGGCTGTCTCCTCCAGCCCTAACCCTTCCTGCCTGGCTACTCTGGCCCAGTGACCCAGGGTCTGTGCCCAGGCTGGGGGACAGGGGGTGCAGATGCCAATTTCCCCTTTCCAGGTTCAACCAGTAGCAAAGTTGAGCACATATCCCAGAGACACATGGACACACACAAAGACAGGACACTGATATGACTGGGCACAAAGGCTGCCGCAGTCAAGGGCTGCCTTCAAAAACACACACACAGGGCTCACATAAGTGTAAAAAAAGAAGAAAAAAAAAAAAAAAACAGACACCCTTTCCTCCTCTCCAGCTGGCAGAGACGTAAGGTCACTAGTGAAAGCACATACAGCACTCTCTAGGTTCTCAGGCACACCCACATTAATGGATCCTCCAAGTACCTGACACAGTTCCTCTGTTCTTCCAGCACCCTTGCCCACATTCCTTTAGTACCTTTTCAGCAGTCCCTCTGCTGGCCCAGCATCCCTGCACAGATCCTAGGCCCCCTTACCTGCCTCATGGTTTGTTTACTCACTGGCCAGTCCAAGTTGAAGTTTGCTGCAAATGCACATACACAACTCATCCCTCAGGCACGCGACATTCCATAGTCCCCCTTGCACTTACCAACACAGACCCACTGCTTGTTTTGATACCCAGACTCAAGGCCTCCATTACTTGCCCACTGGTTTAGCTTAAATGTTGTTAGAAAACACACACTCACACCACTGGGAACACACCAGGTTAGGAAAGACACAGACACTCACCCCCCTGACAGCAGACGGCACCATTCACACAGGCTGTAGCTCACAGCCATGCTCTAGCCAGCGGTGCAGAGCAGTGTTCTTGCCTCACCCACAACGGTACCCAGCGGTAGCTGGGATCACACTGCTCCCTCCCCAGCTGCTGGGGTCACCACGTGTCCCATCTAATGCCAGGACCCCACTCGCTCCAGTAGATGGCACCGCAGGCTGGGGGTATAGACAGTATTGATTCCAGTAGCTGGCACCTAGTTCACTCACACCAATCCCCACAGTAGCAGCACTGTGGGCTCAAAGTCCATGGGGCCCTCCTTGCATCTAGAGAGGTCCCACCAACTACTTACTGATCCTTACCCACTCCATCAGCGGGCACCACAGGCCATGGGAGCCTTCACCCTCAGTATGATTCCCCTAGCTGGCACCCCGCCCACTCACACCAGTCCCTCCAGTAGCTGGCACTTGAGGCTCAAACTCTCTAGGACATTTACTAGATCCAGGGAGCTATGTTCTCCCTACCTGCTCCAAACTTCTGACACGAGGACTCAACTCATTCTAGTAGCTGGCATCACAGTCCACGGGCCTACATGCCTGGCCTGACTCCAGTAGCTGGCACCAACTCCACTCATACACACAGGTGTCACCAGTGGCTAGTGCTGAGACACCTGTACTCACTCCAGTAGCTGGCACCCCAAGTTGGGGTGCCCTTACCCAGCCTGACTCCCAGTGGCTGGCACTGAGGTTTATTCACCCGCATCTCAGTCTGGCACTTAATCCTTGCAGCTCACATAGACAAGAGAGTGCAAATACACAGAGAGATAGTTAGGAAAGGGATTTAATGAGAGAAAAATATAAGAAGATAAGACAGGTAGTGGTAATCACAGAATCATAGAAAGGTTTTGGTTGGAAGGGACTGTAAAGATCATCTAACTCCCCAGTCTCCATCCACATAGCCTTACGGGTGCTGTGTTCCTCCTGGTCAGCCGAATCCTCTTCGTCCTCATCAGCATTTATTATTATTACCAAGTTGGACGCTGTCCCAAGAAAGTCTAATTCCTGGGCTTTTTGTCATGGGAAGGGGGGGAGGAGGGGTTGTGTCGGTAATTTTGCATTTATAATTATAACTTGATGAGTCAGTTGAAACATATTTTTCATCCGGATATGTTGGTGGACATCTTTTGTACTCCTGCTAAAATTCCTAGAGTCTACTTTAACATTAACTAGTACTATTAATGATGATCTTGGTCACAATAATTTTCTTTTTTTTCTTTGTATAGGCAATCATGTTTTGTTCCAGCCTGGAGTATAGTTTTTCCTGGACTTTAAAGAGGCTGGAAGACAAATCACACAAGACAGATATGTCACAGTGCAGATATAAAACTTTCATATTGTCTGATATATGACATATACTATAACAGTATGGGAATTACTTACTCTATGTCTGAACTGTGAATAGGTCTCACCTCTTCCATGTGAAAGTTCTGGAAAAAGAAATAGTTGTCCTTCATGGCTGTCATTGTTAGATGAACAATTCACACACACACAAAAAGGTAAGAAATATATCTCATATGTTTTCACAAGTTTTTAATTGAGTGAATAAGTATGTCAGAAAGCAGGAAGAGTTATTGCTATTCACATTCCCTTCCAGACTTTTGAACTCTCTCATACCCTTCTGGTAATGTGAAGGGGTGTTTGACTATCATTTTGATTCATATGATGATGTCATTTATTACCTTGACACTGAGAAGGCACTTCTATGGCACAGTAAAGGTCAAAGCTTCCCAACAAACAGCATGAGATCTAGACCTCTTTGGCATCTGGTGTCTTGGAGCACAGAAGATGCAAAGGCATATACTGGAAACACGTGAAATACAGAACTAGCTTTGGAGCAGAATGATGCTTGTCTATTCCAACAATCAGATCCAATGAAGTTAATAAGAAACCAGAGACATCAAAAAGTATGCTTTGCTTCACAGGCCATTGTCAGTACAGGAGCACAAAAAAATGTCATTTCTTAGACACAGTATTTCTCACACAACACAAATAATTTTAAAAGGCCTGGTCAGGCTATGAAGTTGGCCTGTCAGTGGACGTTGTATAATGGGGTGCTTCTTATTTTATTTTTGTACAGCAGATAGTTATAATAGGCATATTAGGCATATATCCTTATTTACATGTCTTTAAGCAAAACATTGAATCACTTCTTTAAAAAAACATTCTAGCAAAGGTCCAAAACATCTGTATTTTAGGGGAGGGAAGGGAAGGGAAGGGAAGGGAAGGGAAGGGAAGGGAAGGGAAGGGAAGGGAAGGGAAGGGAAGGGAAGGGAAGGGAAGGGAAGGGAAGGGAAGGGAAGGGAAGGGAAGGGAAGGGAAGGGAAGGGAAGGGAAGGGAAGGGAAGGCAAGGCAAGGGAAGGGAAGGCAAGGCAAGGGAAGGGAAGGGAAGGGAAGGGAAGGCAAGGCAAGGCAAGGCAAGGCAAGGCAAGGCAAGGCAAGGCAAGGCAAGGCAAGGCAAGGGAAGGCAAGGCAAGGGAAGGCAAGGCAAGGCAAGGCAAGGGAAGGCAAGGCAAGGCAAGGCAAGGCAAGGCAAGGCAAGGCAAGGCAAGGCAAGGCAAGGCAAGGCAAGGCAAGGCAAGGCAAGGGAAGGCAAGGCAAGGGAAGGCAAGGCAAGGGAAGGCAAGGCAAGGCAAGGCAAGGCAAGGCAAGGCAAGGCAAGGCAAGGCAAGGCAAGGCAAGGCAAGGCAAGGCAAGGCAAGGCAAGGCAAGGCGGCTCTGGCATGAGCATGACTACATCCTGAGAAGCCTAATATTGAAGTTGTCAAAGCTGCTGTGCCCTCTAGAGGAATGTTAGACTGGCATAACCCCTTGTAAAATTTACCAATATAAAATCACCTCACTCTAGGCTCATATTTATAACCGTAAAGCCTAGGTATACTGTCATAAAAAATATCCCTGTGTTCACTTTTTTTTTTTTTTTTTTTTTTCCCTTTCTTCCTTTCTTTTCTTTTTTGTCCTGTGGAGTTGATGACTGTTAAATACAAAAAATGTTTTCCTCATAGTAGTCATAAAAATAGTTTAATTCTGCTCCTTTTAACACTAGTTCTGCTCTTTTCAGCACTAGTCAGCCTGCTAATTATAGGCCAGACATGTATTGCTGGAACATTTATTTCACTTCTTTATGTCAGTTAAACAAACAAACAGGGGAAATATATATACATATATATATATAATAATCCCAGGCAATTGCAAAAGCATCTTCACTCCTAAATTCTTTTCAGTATACATTTAATCATATTACATCATAAACAGTAGAAGTGATTTAATGGCTACTAAACTTTCTGGAAGGATTTCTTGATGGAGTATGGGCAGCACCTGCAAGAGCAAGCAGCAGTCTCAGAAATTCACACTTTTAAACCTAGAATTCATTAAAATAAGTAAATAAATAATGAATGTACACTTCTGGCTGAATCAGTTTATTTTATTATTGGTAGAAAAAACGATGAGATGTTCTCATGAAACTTGCTTTATAGTTGCCTGCAAAAATTTGATTGGATGCCACTTAGAAAATTCATTTCTTTACAAATAAAAATAGAATACGAGACATGCTACAAAACTGGTCCAAATCTGCATATACATGTATCTATGCATATATTAGCATCTGTGCAATAAAAGAGGCTTTACAGGAATAAATAGCCTCCCAAGACCTATTTTTATCAGTTGTGATAATTTGTCAGCAGTACGGGAAACATTTATTACTTCAGAGTTCTCTTTTAAGATATAATTTATGAATTGGGAATAGTTCTGCTAGTTGTTTTCAATAGGGCACCAAGAACAACAAAGTACTCTATAGCAATGACTTCAACATCTGAAGAGGTATAAAACTGTCATTCTTAGAAAACATATTTGCCTTTTCCCCATTTTACGTAGCTTTTGTCATTGTCAACAATGACAAAGCAAGCAGAATTGGGAACTGAACATTCATGATGATAATTCTAGAATCAGGCAGAAAAAAAAAAAAAAAAAAAAAAAAAAAGTCTTTGATAAACTTTAAGTATTGGAATACTGTCCTCTCAAGATTTAACCAATTTTAATTGTCCAAAGCTTGAAATACCAATGTCTGGTTTTTCTTTGTTTGTTTGTTTGTTTGTTTTGTTTTTGGGGGGTGATAGGTAAAACTTGGAATTCTCTGTTCAAATTTGAAAGCTGAAGAACTCCTTTTACTGTAGTTTGCTCTCAGAAGCGCACTACAAGGTTCACTCAGGCTATGTTTGAAATAATATGTGATATTCTGCAGCTACTTGATGAACAGGCAAGGGTAAACTTAGGAACTAGCTTAGTTTGCTTAGTAGATGAACTCATAAATTAGCTGTGCTATATTCAAAAGTAAACTTCATAAGTAATTCCCCTTGAGGTACTGAACTAAGATGCTCTGGAACGAAACAAAAAATAAGCAGCAGAATGTGGCTGAATTATCAGTGCTGCGAGTTCTAGATGTCTGTTTTATAGGAAATCAGTTTAAGTGTGGTGCTTTACCATTTTGTTGTTGCCAATGTCATGAGCTTTCAGAAAACTGATAAGACAGAAGTAAGCAGTTATTTAAAATAGTTGTGAAGAAATGAACAAAAATTAAAATCAATTCACTCTAAAACTGGATTTTTGTGTATTTTTGATATTAAAAGGACAGATTTTTTTTTTGCTCCTAAATATTGAACTTAAAACATTAACAACAGAATTATCCTGATTTTTTAAAATTAAAGGACTTTTCTAACAGTTTTCCCCACGATGAGAATTTATAAGGGTGAAAACTGTGGATTGCTTAGTGGGACACATTATTATCTAACTTTATATGAGCTAATGAACTGTTTTATCTCAATATTACTAAATGAGTAACTTCTCAGTGCTATAATTGCTAATAATGACAAAAGCACATAATTTAACCGCTCATTTAAAAAAAAAATCCTATTAATATGAGAAAATTGTTTAATGGGTGAAATGGCTTTAATCAAGTTTAGCTTTAGAAGTCCATATATCATTTATGTTTCAATTCAGTAAGTTGATAAGGTTCTTCATATCTTATCTATAATAGTTTACTTGGTCAGAATATTTTTAAAGGTTTTATTCTGCTTTCAGAAAATTGATTTTTTTTTTTCCCAATTCTATTTTTCTTCACTGCGCTTAGTAGAATGTTGAGATTACTCAAAGAGGGTTATTAAAATAAGTGCTTTTCTTCCAAGCTCTGACTTATAGTTCCTTCAATTTCTGTATAGCAGAGTAGCTTGCTCTGTTTACTTGGGTATACATAAATATCAGCTCTCCTGAATAAACCATCAAAGAGAAAATGTTATATATACAATGAGGTGAAATCAGATAACTATGAAAAGGCAAAACTGGATTAATCTCTGTCTTCAAAAACATAAAACAGTTCTGTCACTCCATTAAAGTACTAAAGATTGAGCTCTGACATTCTTATGGTTTGCTGTCTGATCACTATTTAACTTCAGGGCACATACATCTCTGTCACCTTCTTCTGTTGAAAAGATTTTTATAAACATATACACTTGAAATGATTGACACATTGTAGGGAGGACACAAAACTACTTTCTCCCTATATACCATTACCTTTCTCCCCTGCCCATTACCACAAAAGAAGGACTTTTAGACTTCACTGTGCTTCTTGCTGGTTTAGGAGCCTCAGTCCTGCAGTGACTTGCCCTCTAACCCATAGAAAGACCAATTCATGGTGATGCTTTTTAGTATGCGTACAGAACTCTACACTAGTAAGAGTTAGTAGAATACAGATTATTTCTATTTGTCAATAGCATTGTTCACTGAACAAGATCTGAGTAAAACTTTATGAAATTTAATTATATAGAGGAAGTCCTTTCTTAGTTCAATATTTTCTTTCCTACATTTATATTCAGAACTATACAAGGTTCTTATGGAAAACAAAAAGTTATAATAATAATGTCCTTCACTGGTAACAGTTAATGCACTGACAAAGGAAAAAATACAAGTGCAGGTTTTTTATTTAAGTATCTCATCTATTAAAATACAGGCTCATCAATTAAAATACAGATATGAAACAAAATATTCTAGATAACTATTTACTGTATAAAGAAATAATGGTTCCTCTGGATGGGTAGTCAAAGCAATGAGTGCAACAGAAGTAGTGAAAGCTGTTCTTTGAGGAAGAAGCCATCATTTGAAAAGGCAACAGTACATGTTCTTTGTGGTGTACACAGCCTATATTTAGTCATACTTAATATGTAAATAAAGTTTTCATTTTCATTGTGACACAGACATAACTCTGATGTTCCAAGAGTAAAGGGAAAACTAACAGAAGAATATTTGTCTTCACAAATAGATAATGCCCTTATGATTCAGGACTTTAGGAATAAAAGCATAAATACAGAGCAGAGCACACACAACACCATGTGGGAAAGAATAGGGACTTCACATGCACAACTATATTTCTCTATCTGACTTTGCTACTGGGTAGCTCAGTGCCTTGCTCAGGCTGCTCTTGGCAAGTCACTTCACCTCCCTGTATGTCACTTTCCCATCTGTAAAGTAGGGAAGTTGACCTAATGAGATTTGTGGTGAGATGCCCCTTTCCTCAGATATGCCATGACACAATAAAACAATAGAATGCTTATGTAACTTGCTTGTATAATCATACCAAGAAATCTGTAGTCTTTAAAAATATCAAGCAATTCACAGTCATGTTGCCCCACTCAGTTGCTTATGAACAGTCTAGACAATGTCCCCTCTGGGGCGTGGATTAGCTATTCACCAGATAATAGTCTGCTATTCACAGACCAGAAACCTAGAAACACACCTGACACTCTTGCATCAGCAGGTTGACCAGACTATCAAAAGTCAGGCCTACAAGTGTAGCTCCCCAGGGTAGCTCTTGTTGGCTGGTCTGGGGGTGCTACCCAGTGAAGGAGAAGTCCAACAGAGAATGTGAGAGATTGATAACTTCCTCACCTATTCATCAGCGGGTGAGAACAAAGGTGCCATCCCTTGTCAATTTGACAAATGTGCTCTTCCCCTGCTTTTGGTAAGCACGTTTAAATTGTTTGCATTTTGCTTGAAACTAGATGCTTGCTCTGTGGGTTCACTGCTAAAATAAAATCACTGTGACTTGGCATTCAGTTTGTTGTTGCTTTGTTGTTTAGTATCCCTGTTGATAGAAACGAGATTCTTGAACAGAGCAGTGTCATTGTGTCTGAACGGGAGAGGTAGTTTCTTTAAAATGTTAAACAAATCATCCAAAAGGCTTGGATATGATGTGTGTATGAGGATTTGGAGAGATGCCTGACTTAATGAAGGCATAAGGCTGAGTTGGAGATCATTTCTACACTGGAATCTCTTCTGGAACTAGAATAAAAATTGGCATATTGACAGGAAATAACTAACTGTGCCATGTATTTTGGGAAGCAGTTGAGTTTTGTAACTAATATAAGTGAATTTGGAAAAAAAAAAAAAAAAAAACAAAAAAAAAACCTCCAGGAGCCAAGGCCCTAAATTTCAAATATGTTTTAATCCTTTGAAAGAATTTATATTCCTTGAAATAATGAATTAAAGAGTGCCTTTCAAGAGCAAACAAGTGAAATGGGAAAGTGCTAATACAGATATTGCTTTATCCCTATTTTTCTTTCTAATAGTGTCAGTAGTGCCAGAGTCTCTTCTTATTAATGAAGTCCAGAGGCTTAGACTACCTGCTACTATCAAAAAAAGCTCATCAGTAAAGGCAGATAATGATTTTCTTTATCACAAAAGAAAAAGAAATTATTATTTTTTTATATGATTTTACTAATATTTTCAACAACTGACACTTTCCTGTTTCCATCACCAATTTATTTTTTCAGTCTCTGTAATCACCATTAAGTAACTTCCAGCAGTTTGGCCTGTACAAATTCATGAAAAGCAACATAATGAAATACATACTGCTGTTTTCAAGTCATGAGCTAAGTAACAGAGCATAAATCAGTCAGCCTGGCTACAGAATAGACAAGTTTCTAATGTATTCTACCAAACCAAAAATGTCATACTTTCATACTTTACATTTACTGAGGCCATTTACATTTACATTTACATTTACATTTAATGAGGCCATTTGATCCCCATAAGTGGGATCAAAATTAAGACCTTTCTCTTTCAAAATGTCCAGACAATGTCACATACACAAGTATGTGACATTTTCATACTGAGGAAGAGATTGGAGCTCTGTCATTCAGAGATACAGAAGGCAGAGGAAGACATGCTTACAAATTATTTTGTTTAAACCAGACATTTCATTATTTCAATGTTACGTTTGTCTCATTTGTATTTCAGTATAACGTAGCAGATCAGAACTACAGGCTCTCAGGATTACTTTTTCCTTCCCCACAGGGTGAGGATGGCAGACCAGAAGTAGGGAGCGTTGATGCTACCATACAGCACATGACACATGACAAGAGGAGAAAAAGGGGAAGAAGAGCTAAGAGCAAAGCATCCTTTGCAGGCAAAGATATTTGACCTAGGAAGAACTGGGCATCAGTCTGTAAGCAGCAAAGTATGCAATAAAGAGAAAACTCAAGGAAATAAACATTGAAGAGAGAATTACTATTTCCTTGGTAACCTATGGAACTTTCCATCACTTTCCAAAACTTCATTAATGCTTAGCCACTGTCCTTCCTTTACAAACCGTTCTCACTTTCAACCCTCTTGACTGATTTCAGTACCAATCCCTCCAGGTCTTCTCCTTTTATGTTCATCATTCAAAGGCACTTTATCCAAAATGTGTAAATAAATACTAATAGCATATAAATATATAGAAACAGCTTATAAATAAATAGATACAATGAAAATGTTTTCTCTCAGGGTAACTAGAACAAAATAAGTGATGTTTTGTTTTAGGGTAGCAAATTTAAATTTGTTGATGCTGATGAGAAATCCTGATCTATAGCTATGACATTTTCTATTCACTAAAAAACATTTAAGTAATGTTAATTATTATCTGTGGCACAAATCCAGCAAGTACTTAAGCAGAAGTGTAAGTCTATGGTATTCTAACTGAACCCAACAGTTCACTCAGACCAGTAAAGTTAAAACCAAAATTGGATTTCTAGCTAAAATATTAAGAGTTTAAAACCATATTAAAACTCAGCAATGCATGTTTAAGATTAAAAATGGTTTATAATACAAACTGTGGTGCTCATAGGGGAGCACTTCAACCACCCTCATATCTGTTCAAGGAAAAACACAGCAGGGCATAAACAACCCTGGAGGTTCCTGGAGGGCGATGTTATCTTCCTTCTGAAAGTGATATTGGAGCCAGTGAGTAGAGGCAATAATGCTGGACCTCATTCTCAACAACAAGGAGGGGCTGACAGGGAGTGTGAAGCTCAAGGGCAGTCTTGGCTGCAGTGAACATGAAACACAACTCTGGACTTCAGAAGAGATGATTTTGGCCTGTTCATGGATCTGCTTGGTAGAGTCATAGAATCATAGAATATCCCAAGTTGGAAGGGACCCATAAGGATCATTGAGTCCATCTCCTGGTACCACACAGGTCTAACCAAAAATGCAGAACATATGACTAAGAGCACAGTCCAATCACTTCTTAAACTCTGACAGGCTTGGTGCTGTAACTATATCCCTAGGGAGACTTTTCCATTGCACAACTCTCTCGATGAAGAACCTTGTCCTGATATCCAGCCTGAGCCTCCCCTGTTGCAGCTTGACACCATTTCCACGGGTCCTATCATTGGTTACTAAAGAGAATAGAGTGGCGCCTGCCCCTCCACTCCCCCTCATGAAGAAGTTGTAGAGTACTGTGGAATAAAGCCCTGGAGGAAAGAGGAGCCTGAGAAAGCTGGTTAATATTCAAGGATCACCTCCTCCAAGCTCAGGAGTGATACAGCCCAACAAAGAGAAAGTCAGACACAAATGTCAGATGGACTTCATGGATGAACAAGGAGCTCCTGGACAAACTCAAACACAAACAGAAAGAAAGGGTGGACCCAAAGGAAAGTTGCCTGCAAGGAATACAGAGAATGTCCAAGGGGCCAGGGATCAGGTTGGCAAGGCTAAAGCCCTTTTTAAAATCTGGTCAGGAATGTCAAGAGCAACAAGAAGGGCTTCTATAGGTATATTGGTGATAAAAGGAATCACAGAATCACAGAATTTTCTAGGTTGGAAGAGACCTCAAGGTCATCGAGTCCAACCTCCAACCTAACGCTAACAGCCCTCCACTAAACCATATCCCTAAGCTCTACATCTAAACGTCTTTTGAAGACTTCCAGGGATGGTGACTCCACCACTTCCCTGGGCAGCCTGTTCCAGTGCCTCACAACCCTTTCAGTAAAGAAGTTCTTCCTAACATCTAACCTAAAACTCCCCTGGCTCAACTTAAGCCCATTCCCCCTCGTCCTGTCACCAGGCACGTGGGAGAACAGGCCAACCCCCACCTCGCTACAGCCTCCCTTGAGGTACCTATAGAGAGCGATAAGGTCACCCCTGAGCCTCCTCTTCTCCAGGCTGAACAAGCCCAGCTCCCTCAGCTGCTCCTCGTAGGACTTGTTCTCCAGGCCCCTCACCAGCTTCGTCGCCCTTCTCTGGACCCGCTCAAGCACCTCCATGTCCTTCTTGTAGCGAGGGGCCCAAAACTGAACACAGTACTCGAGGTGCGGCCTCACCAGAGCTGAGTACAGGGGGGCTGAGTACAGGGGGACAGAGAAAATGTGGACCTTCTCTGGAAGGAAACAGGAGACCTGCTTACTTGGAATACAGAGAAGGCTGAGGTAGTCAATGACTTTTTTGCCTCAGTCTTCACTGGCAGTTGTTCAAGCCACATATCCCAAGCCACAGAGACCAAATGCAGAAACTGGGAGAATCAAAAACACTGAAAATCAGGTTCAAGACAATGTAAGGAACCTGAAGGAATCTGCAGAAGTCCATGGGATCTGTTGAGATGCATTCACAGGTCTTAAGGGAAATGGTGGATGAAGTTGCTAAGCCACTATCCATCATATTTGAGAAGCTGTGACAGTCTGGTGAAGTTTCCACTGACTGGAAGAGGGAAAACATGAGCCCTATTTTTAAAAAGGAAAAAAAAAAAAAAAAAGACCTGGAGAAATACAGGCCAGTCAGTCTCAATTGTTTGTCTGACAAGATCATGGAGCAGATCCACCTTGAAACTATGCTAAGGCACATGAAAAATAAGAAGGTGATTGGTGATAGCCAACATGATTTCAATAAGGGCAGATCATGCCTGACAAATCTGGTGGCCTTCTACAACAGGGTTACATCATTGGTGAATAAAGAATTGGTGGATAAGGACAAATGATGTCATCTTCCTGGATTTGTATAAAGCATTTAACAGTGTCCCACAAGACATCCTTGTCTCCAAATTGGAGAGATGTGGATATGATGGATGGACCACTTGATGGGTAAGGAATCAGCCAGATGATCGTACTCAAACAGTTGCAGTCAATGGCTCAATGACCAAGTGGAGATCAGTGACAAGTGGTGTTCCTCAACAGTCAGTGTTGGGACCAGAACTATATAACATTTGTCAGTAATATGGACAGTGGGATTAAGTACACTCTCAGCAAGTATGTGGACGACACCAAGCTGTGTGGTACTGGAGGGAAGGGATGCTGTCCAGAGGAATCTGGACAGTCTTGAGAGGAGGGCCAGTGCAAATCTCATAAAGTTCAACAAGGCCAAGTGCAAGGTTCTGCATCAGAACCAAGCAGAAATACAGCCTGGGTGGATAATTCATTGTGGGCGACCCTGAGGATAAGGACCTGGGGGTGTTGGTTGATGAGAAGTTTCACATGAACCAGCAATGTGCAGTTGCAGCCCAGAAAGCCAACCATATCCTGGGCTTCATCAAAAGAAGTGTACCCAGCAGGTCAAGGGAGGTGATTGTCCCCCTCTACTCTGCTCTTATGAGACCCCACCTGGAGTACTGCATTCACCTCTGGGGCCCCCAGCACAAGAAAGGCATGGACCTATTGGAACAAGTCTAGAGGAGGACCAAAGGGCTAGAGGATGATCAAAGGGCTGAAGCACCTCTCCTATGAAGACAGGCTGAGAGAGTTAGGGTTGTTCAGCCTGGAGAAGAGAAGGCTCTGGGGAGACCTGGGGAGACTTGGGGAGGCTTTCTAGTGTCTAAAGGGAGCCTACAGGAAAGTGGGAGAGGGAGTCTATCAGGTAGAGTATTGATAGAATAAGAATTAATAATTTTAACAATGACAACAAAAGTAGATTTAGATTAGATATTCAGAAAAAAAAATCTTTTTCTCTCAGGATAATGAGGCACTGAAACAGGTTGCTCAGAGAATTTATGGATTCCCCATCCCTGGAACGTTGAAGGCCAGGTTGGATGGACTTTGAGCAACCTGATCTAGTGGGTGGCAAACTTGTCCCCACTTGCAAGGGGGTTGGATAATCTTTAAGGTCTCTTCCAACCTGAACTATTCTACGATTCTGTGATTATATCTGTTCTTACCAGTCCTTCTAATGTTCAAATCGATTACATTTTACAAGGAAAAAAAAAATCCTTCTGAAATATTTTTAATGTAATATTCAGAATTTCAGAAATAATGTTGTCCATATGAATAAATATTGAACATTTGTTCATTTCTTATATTATTAATTCTTCACATGAATTTAACTTCCAGATCAGGGAAAGCACATCAGAAAGTCAAGCTGGTTAGAAATTAATTTATCCGTTCAGCAACTGAAACAAAAGTTTGGAAATAAAGTAGCCAATTTGTTGAGAAAAAATGCTTTTAATTTTTTTATTTTTTTAAATCTTATAAGTGTACATGTTTTCATTTAAGCCCCTATAAAACTTTGTATTTATTTAAATACATTTTAAAGTGAAAATTTACACTTGAGAATTTTATTTCAAAAATATCGATCGTTTATGTTTAAAGTATACTAATTAAAAACATACTTTTCCCAGAAGACAGTAAATAGTGAAAATAAACTTTTTATTTAAAAGCAGGCATGTTTTTAATATAATCATGGCAACATATAGGAGCAGATATTTAAATCACAATTTACTAAACGTCATTATACTACAGGTTTTCCATATTGTCAACACTTCCATTGTTTTCTACTCCTGAAGGGCCATACCATGAGATTATTGACGATGTTGCAGAAAACTGCCTTAAAACTCTTTAATAATATGTGAAGAACTGTAATTTGTTGTTATTATGGTATATAGAGAAAGTGTTAATTGACAGTACAGAGTGAAACTGTCATGGTTCTCACAATTAGAGCTCCAGTTCTTCTCTGGAAATTTAGGATAACACCCTTTGTGTTAAAGTCAGTGGATCCATCATCTTCAGAAATTAGTAATATTTTTGTTTTAAATGCCCCAAAGCAATTTTTGATAGAAATGAAGGTTCTTCAGCTACAAAACAGATTATTATGCCTATCAGCTCTTTCAGCATCAGAGGGGTGTGGGGAAGGGAATTGAAATAACTGTACTTTGTAATATCCAAAAATTTCTTGGTGTACCATCTTCCTGATGTAGACTAAGCCTAAGGCAAAGAATAAGAAATCTTATTTTTCAGTACCAAAATTACTTTCAGTGATACTAGAACATGTCAGGTATTAAAATGTCCCCTGGAGTTGAAACTTGTATCATATCTGAGCTTTCCAACATCATAATTTAAGACAGGCAGGATCAATAAAGTGTCTATGTAGTAACTCAAATGTCTAATCCATGAAGATTCTGAAGGACCTAATTTAGAAATATATTTGGCTTTGAAAAAATCTATGCTTACTCATCCCTGTGTTGAAGTTCTTTATGAAAAGGGTAGTATGGCATTAGAACACCAGGAGAGTGGTCAAATTGCCATCCCTGGAGGTATTTAAGAAAGATGTGGATGTGGTGCTTAAGAACATGGTTTAATGGTAGTTAGGTAGGTGGTTGGACTTGATGATCCTAAAGGTTTTTTTCCAGCCTAAATTATTCTATAATTCTATAAAATGCTCCCATCATACTAATCTTGGACCCAGGGAAGTGGTCACAGCACCAAGCCTTCCAGAGCTCAAAAAGTGTTTGGACACTTCTCTCAGACACATGATCTGATTTATTATTTTTATTATTATTATTATTATTATTATTATTATTATTATTATTTTCAGGTGATCCAGCAGTTGTACTTGATGATCCTTGTGGATCTGTTCCAACTCAGATATTCTATGATTCTGTGTTCCTATGATTCTATGATGATGATTCTAATCTGAGTAAGACTTTTTTTTTTTTTTTGGTCTGTTTGTTTGTTTTATTTTACATTTATATGACAATGATAATTTTGACGAGAAAACATTGATATGAATGAAGGACACAATACTCATTAAGACCTGAGCAGTACACTGTATACATTTGTAATAACAATAGCTAAAATGATCTTGCAAGGTTTCAGTTCTTCAGCTGCTGTGCATAAAATAATAGCTTATTTAAAGAATTTTCACTCTGTGTTACTACCTCTTACAAGAGTCTGATACGTATATATATATATATATATTAAATATTTATGAATAGTTAAAAATATTCAGATACTTGTAAATTCCAAGAAAAACAGGTAATGGAAGTTTCTGTCAGGCTGAAGAGGAACAAAGCCAAACCAAAACAAAGTTACAGAAATATCCCAACAACATCAAGAAAAGTACACTACTTATTAACCTGTCCTCATCCACTTTTTGAATTCAGTAACGCTTGATATCCATGTGCTTTCAGTAGAATTGAATACCATATTCTGATTGCGCTTTTTCATTTTGGTGGTTGTTTATATTGTATTCTCTGTTGGAATGCCTATGTGATATGTCTCATGATATTTGGGAAACAAGTTTTGCAGAGTAAGTGTTGCCTACTGAATAGTTACTGTCCAGCCTTAGTGGATGTCATACTGTAATGAAACAGCAGCAGTCAGAGCTTAAACTGAGCTTTTGACAAAGCTGTTAGCTTCATTATAGCAAAAATAAAGCAATAAATTTAGAGTACAGGAATAACCCAAATATTTTTCATCACAAAGCAGAAATAAGAATGGATTGATTTATTTATTCTTTCTGGGAACACTTAAATGATGAAGGATATAAGCTAACAGAAAATCTGAGGGTTATGGAAAAAAAGCGCTCAGCTGAACAGGCAACTGAGCCAGCTACCTTAGATAAAAGCTTCTACAGCCTATAAAAAAAGCAATAACTTCAGCTGCAGAGACAGCTGTTTGTCTGCCTTTGCAACTGGAAAAAACTTGGTTATAAGTGGTCTAATAAATTATTAGTATGCCTGTTAGATGCTTGAGGCTGGAACTGCAAACTCAGCAACAAGTTACATCTACAGTCTAGCTTTTATTTAGTTGTACCTGAATCAAATCAAAATTTATTCACAGCTTTCAGCTGTTTTTCATGAAAATGGAAATAAAGATACAGGGACAAGGCAGTCTTTTTTTTTTTTTTTTTTTTTTTTTTTTTTTTTTTTTCAGTGGGCTTTAGAGGCTCTGTTTCACCTATTTGACAGATTCCAATGCTTCCAAAGTTGTTCCTCGGTTTATATATGAATGAAACATTGCCCACAATAGTACAAAATGTCAAACCCAAATGGGGAATGAAAAAGAATAAATTTGCTTCAGTTCCATTCCATTTTTAAATCAATCATATATCTTTTATTATATCTCTAGACTACTTTAGAGGAATAACCAAAACCCCTTAAAAACAGTGCCTGTACATTGGATCTAACAGTTAATTGCTGACTCCAGCCTAAAGAATTCCTATGGAAGCTGTACAACAGGAGCTGTAACCAAATCTAGCTAGCAGTTTTTGGCTGTTTCGATCAACTAAATTTCACCTTCTTTGCTTACAGACTAAACAGGGTTCATAGCAGCTGGTCACACAAAAATAGTCTTTATTTTGCCTTTAACTATCACAGACTCTTCCCCAAAAAATGTTTTCAAATAATTTCAAATAAAACTTCAAGAGAAAAAAAGTTATCAAAACAATTTTTAAAGAGGATTAGTCATATGAATGGACTGCAGTTTGCTGAGGTTTTATAAAATTATGAAATATGCAACAAATAACAAAAAAATAATTGTTACAAATAATTTGTAAACAGAAATAATAGTCCTACAGTCATTGCATATGAATATATTCTATGTCACATACTTTGGCCTGCTGATATAAATATTTGGCTTTTTGGTTGCCAAGAACTATCTATAGCATTAACTGGGAACAAAGAGGATGATTCATGCTAAAATATCCACTCCTAATTGCTGTCATCTACGAGAACTGAGAGAGACTAAGAATTTCTTCAGAGATAAAGCTGGCACAGGTATATTTAAAACAAAACAAAACAAAAACTCTTCTTACTCAGCTCCAAAAATATGTATTTCACAGTTATCCACATCAATTTATGCATATGCAAGAAATTGTCATTAAGAGATCACATATAAATGGAATGAGTCATGGACAGAAACTGATAAAACATTTCCTGTGGAGGAAACTGACTTAGCAGTGGCATGGGTACTATGATGCAAAATGCTGAATCTTTTCTACTTGAAAAGATATCAGTTCAGTATGGAACCAAGCTACTTCTGAAATAGAGATAAATAAGAAAAATAACCGAGAGGTAGATTTTTGATCCAGAGTGTCATGATTTGTGTAAGAAGTTCAAAATACACTTTAAAAGGAGCTCAGATAGAAGTTAAAAATGCACTTAGATTTAAAAGCAATTAGAGTCACTGTTAAACTAGACAAGAAGTATGTTAAATGAATTGAACAAAAATATTTACCAAGGAGAATAATTGGAAGTTATCATACAATAACAACTTGCATCATCTTTATGGGGGATTTTCAGACAGGGAAGTTATTTTAAGAGCAAAGCCTCAGCTTGTTACACAGAACCTTAAACTATGGTATCTACTAAAAGAAATTTGAAAGCCCAACATACAGATGTCACATGGTCTTGACATGTTAATCAAGTTCATTAAAATAAAATGAAAAAAAAAAAAAAGCAGATTAGAAATTCCAGAATTACTTATTTCTTGTTTCTGTTCCCAAAAGAGAAAAATGTTTATAAAGTTCAGTGTGAACAGTATGATCAGCAAGCACTGTCCTGAAGCCCTGAAATCCATCTTTTTATTTACTTATGTGTTTAAATACAGGGACAGATTGTGAAGATTAGAAGGAGGTAAAATAATTTTATATGTTACATATATCACATATACGCATGTACACGCACAAACCCATTTCAGATGGGAGTCTTTGATTGACTTACAGTGAGTGATTACACTGAGAAAAGATGAAGCAGAGAAACAAAAATTCTAGCTAGTCGTAATCCTCAGATTTACTCAAGTCATATGGTTGTTTCCCTTCCCATCTCAAAAGAACTTGTTTCTATGTTTTGCATTTCAATCTGAAAAGAGACAACATCCATTGGAACTGAGAAAAGTTTTTTCAACCTTACTGTCTTCATTGTCTTGTGTATCCTGCAAGTGGACTGCCTGGTAAGCAGAGAGCTCATGTTGCTCAGAAATACAGAAGTATCTTCTGTATCTATTGTCTAATGGATATTAAATAGTAGGTTGCCCATTTGCTGAGGAGAGCTATGATTATTTGCTTATATAAATAAATAAATAAATTGAAATTCTATTTTATAAAAAATGTGGGCCAATTCTACAAATAAATTATGAGTAATTCTTCATAGCTTACTTGGGGCTCTGTTCTGGTTGGTATTGGTGTCCTGGAAAGCATATTACATGCAGTCAAGGACATTTTTCAGTAGAGATGGAGATAATATTTAGATGCATTTCTGCACTAGATGATGTAGTTTATGTCAGAACAAAACTTTGAGTGTGAAAGTTAAAAAACAGATTTGGTCAATTAATTGTGAACATTCAAAGAAATTTAAAACATATTCAAAAGTAAACATATAGCACACTCTGTAGTATTATTGTTCCTTGTGCTCAATATGAGTCTTCAATATATGTCTTCATGCTAGATGTCCACCTCTCAAGACTTTGATAATTGTAGAGCATTTAGCACAATTGGATTATGCTCTTAAGATAGGCCCCTGAATGCCAGCATGGTATCAATAACATTAGATTAAACCTATAGACAAGCTAGACCTTTCTCCTTACTTGGCTACAGGCAATGAGTTCGTCAGGCAGGACCTGCCTTTCATAAACCCATGCTGACTGGGCCTGATCGCCTGCTTGCCCTGGAAGTGCCTCATGATGACACTCAAGATAATCTGCTCCATGAGCTTCCCTGGCACTGAGCTCAAACTGACAGGCCTATAGTTGCCCGGGTCTGCCCTCCGGCCCTTCTTGTAGATGGGCATCACGTTTGCTAGCTGCCAGTCAACTGGGACCTCCCCCAATAGCCAGGACTGCTGATAAATAATGGTAAGCGGCTTGGCCAGCTCCTCTGCCGGTTGTCTCAGTACCCTTGGGTGGATCCCATCCGGCCCCATTGACTTGCGCACATCCAAGTGCCGTAGCTAGTCGCCAACCATTTTCTCATGGATAGTGAAGGCCACATTCTGCTCCCCATCCCCTTCCACCAACTCAGGGTACTGAGTATCCAGAGAACAACTGGTATTGCCGCTAAAGACTGAGGCAAAGAAGGCATTAAGCACCTCATCCTTTCCCTCATCTTTTGTAACTAGGTTTCCCCCCCATCCAGTAAAGGATGGAGATTCCCCTTAGTCCTCTGCTTTGCATTGATGTATTTGTAAAAAGATTTTTTGTTGTCTTTGACGGCAGTAGCCAGATTGAGCTCCAGATGAGCTTTGGCGTTTCTAATTTTTTCCTTGCACAGCCTTGCAACATCCTTATAGTCCTCCCGAGTGGCCCGCCCTTTTTTCCAAAGATTATAAACACTCTTTTTCCTCCTAAACTCAAGTTGCAACTCTGTTGAGCCAGGCCAGTCTTTTTCCCTGCAGGCTCATCTTTGGGCACGTGGGGACAGACCGTTCCTGCGCCATTAAGATTTCCTTCTTGAAGAGAGCCCAGCCTTCCTGGACTCCTCTGCTCTTCAGAACCACCTCTCAAGGGACTCGGCCAACCAGTGTCCTGAGCAGCTCAAAGTCAGCCCTCCAGAAGTCCAATATAGCAGTTTTACTGGTCCCCTTCCTGGCCTCGCCAAGAATGAAGAACTCTACCATTTCGTGGTCACTCTGCCCAAGACAGCTTCCAACCACCACATGTCCCACCAGTCCTTCTCTGTTTGTGAAGAGAAGGTCTACCGGGCACCACCCCTGGTAGACTCACTAACCAGCTGTGTCAGGAAGCTATGTTCCACGCTCTCCAGAAACCTTCTAGACTGCTTTCTCTGAGCTGTGTTGTGTTTCCAGGATATGTCCGGGAAGTTGAAGTCCCCCACAAGAACAAGCGCCGGCGATTTTGAAACTTCTATCAGCTGCCTGTAGAACTCCTCATCCCTCTCCTCATCCTGGTTTGGCAGTCTATAATAGACCCCCACCAGGATGATAGCCTTGTTGGCCTTCCTGCCAATCCTAACCCACAGGGACTCAACCTTTTCATTCCGAGCCTCGAGTTCCACACCATCAAAAGTTTCTCTAATATAGAGAGCCACCCATTCTGTGCTTCCTGTCCCTTCTGAAGAGCTTATAGCTAGTCATTGCAGCACTCCAGTCGTGAAAGTGGTCCCACCATGTCTCCGTGATGGCAACCAAGGCGTAGCCTGCCTGCTGCATGATGGCTTCCAGCTCCTCCTGGTTGTTACCCATGCTGTGTGCATTGGTGTAGATGCACTTCAGATGGGCCATTGCCTTCTCTCTCAGCCTTGCCATTGTTCCCCCTGGCACAGCTCTAACAAGCCTTGTTTCAGCCCTGTCCCCCTTCTTTTCTAGTTTAAAGCCCTCTCAATGAGCCCCACCAGCTCCTGGCCTAGGATCTGTTTTCCCCTTAGAGATACAGACCCATCTGCGGCCATCAGGCTGGGTGCCGAGTAAAGCACCCCATGGTCAAAACCCACAAAATTTCTGTGCTGGCACCAGCCTCTGAGCCACGTGTTTATCAGGTGGGCTTTCCATGTCCTCTCAGTACCCCTCCCTGCCACTGTAGGGATAGATGAAAACACCACCTGTACTCCCACTCCCTCCACTAATCGTCCCAGCCCTCTAAAGTCCTGTTTGATAGCATCGAGTCTTCTCTCTTCAACGTCGTCACTGCCAGCCTGGACTATCAAAAGAGGATAATAGTCAGAGGGGCGAACCAGGTTGGGAAACTTCCTGGCAACGTCTCTCACCCTGGCCCCAAGGAGGCAGCAGACTTCCCTATGGGTAGGGTCAGGCAGACAAATAGGGCCCTCTGTTCCCCTGAGAAGGGAGTCGCCTACAACAATCACCCTTCTTTCTTTCTTGGTGGAGGCAGTCCTGAGGCATGGAGTCGACTTCCTTGCCCTAGGCATCCTCCTGGGTAGGCTTCCTGCCTCATCCTCACCCACGGGTCTCTCAAGTTCCAGGGCCTCAAATCTGTTGTAAAAGGGAACCTGGGAAAGTGGAGCCGGAAGGGGAGAGTATGGCCTGCGAGGTCGAGCAGGGACCTGTCTCCATTCCTCCTCGACTCCCAGGTCCTCTCCCTCTGCCCAATGGCGACAGGGAAGGGGGTCCACCCCCATTTGGGGTGTCTCACCCCAGTACCTCTCCTTGAGGCCCTGCAGGGAGTTGCTCCACAAGTCTATCTCTCACTCACACTCCCTGATATCCCTCAACCTCTCCACTTCCTCCTTGAGTTCTGCCACCACGCGGACCGGGTCATCCACCTGCTCGCACCTCACTCACACAGTCTCTCTGCCTCCCGCCGATGGCAGCAACAGGCTCAGACACTCCCTGCATCCAGTGACCTGAACTGCTGCATTTTTGGACAGGCAGTCGGTCTGTGTGTGTACTGACTTCCTGGAGAGAGCACCATGCCTGGTGGAGACCATTGCAGCCCAGCTAACGGGAGACTGCCATAAGAGGAGTTGTTCGTATGGGCACGGGGGAATGCTCTACCCTCCCTGCTCACCCTGCCTGCGCGAACTGCCTTGCTAACTGCCACACCACAGCCTGTTTGCCACGGCTGTTCGCCACGCTCCTGGTCGCTCCCGCTCCCTAGGGGCTGCTTTTGAATGGCCGGGGGGAGGGGGCGCTGCTGGCTCCGCCTGCGCCTCATCAGCCTCCCTCACGAGGGCTGCCGGGTCCTGGAGGCTCCCTCAAGTAGGCTCGATGCCAGAAAAAATAGCCCTGCCTGTCCCGATCCCCCGCTGTGCTGCAGAACACATTTGCCCTGGAGCCGATCACCTCGGCAAGGCGATCATTTATTTACCATTTATTTCTAGATTATCAGTATTTTTCAAGAAGTCTGCATGTTACAGAACACACAATCAAAACATGAGAATCCTTAAAATATTTAAATTAAGAAGACAGTAGCACACCATCAAACTATACAAAAAGTAATTTTTTGAAAGGACTTTTAAGAGATTGGGTTTTGCCATTGGCTTGACTGGGTCAGAAGTACTTTATGGTTTATTGTTGCTACAGAACCTAAAACATAGACACTTGAGTGATGACTGTTTCTAGTTGCAGAGATGTTCATCTGAAGGCATACTGCCCATAGAGCTTGTATCTCTTTGAAGCCTTCGTTTTCGAGACTTCTGTTATTTTCCAAAACCTTGTATGTATTTTACCATTCAGGGGAAAGCTATACAGTCACGTCTAAAATGTTTTCAGAATTATAAAAGTTTCAGAATTATAGAAACTCCTACGTTTACATCTTCAACACAGAATAAACATATTTTTAATTGTTCTACTCTTTAATTTATTCTGGCCACTCACTACATACATTCCCTTATAATATTAATAAGCACTGAGTGGCAGATCTTATTTTACTCTAGTTAAAAATATTTTATTTTATTTTTTCCTATAACACAACATGGGTGATGAACTAGGAATTAAACTATTACTCCAACTCAGTATGTATAAATAGAGGTGTTTAATATATTTGCTCATACACTTAGTGATGAGAAAGATAAATGGAAATGGACAATATGAAAAGGTAGAAAAATACCACCCATATGTGCTATATCATTTGAAGCAGGAAAATTATATAGAAATTCTATTTTCTTACTGCAATTTTTTTTTTAACTTTCTGCTTCACGACATACAGTGAATTATGAAGGTGCTATCTATTTCCAGTTCTGAGAAGCTTGTCTTCAACAAAACTCGTATTTACTTTTCATCATTTAAATTCATTCATAAAAGTATAGTTACTGAAGAAATCTTATTCACTTCCATACAACATACAGAGGGAGGTTTTATATTTTATTTTTTAAAGCTTTGATATATAAGTACAGTGCTGATTAAGAATTCTGATATGGATCTCAGTGCATCCTTAAATATGGACTTTTTGTTGGTTTTATATTTATTTAAGTAGAAAACAGGATTTCTGTGCTTTTCTATCATGAGAAAACTTTATCAAGTAAAAGAAGGAACACTTGACTGACTCTACAGAACTAAATCAAATATCATTCAGAAAAGAGTTATACATGTATATCATAAAAGATTCCTAACTATAAACATCTTATCAATCATTGACACTTTTACTTAATATTGTTGAAAATTATATTCTGCATTGTTTTGCTGTAAATCTGCCTTCTAATTAGCTTATTTTTTATTTTCCAATTTGAATAAAAAAAATCAAAATGCTGAGTTCAGTTTTAAGTCAAAATCTAATTTTCTTTTTGCTTTGAAATGAGCAATTTACCAATTGCTGATATCAATCAATCCATAGTCAATAAACCACTGTCAATTTTAAATTAAGAAAGAATCGATGATAATGCAGCTTTTCAAATTAGCAGTTAAATTACAAGGAAACAAGCATTTTAGATATACAATGTAAGTATATGTTACAAACATGTCAGAAAAGCAAAAATAAAAAAAACATCACATCTATCAGAACCTCAGCAGATATGAACTACCACAGGCTGTTCTGAAAATATACGTTCTGAAAATATAAGAAAAGGATAATGCCACTTGAGAAACCTAAATCAGGAAGGTATTCTGGTAAAATGGTATTCTTCATACCAGCATCTTGTTCTCCTTCTTTGTTAGAGATTTTATTAGAGATTTAACTTTATTAGAGATTTATCTTCTGATTATTAATGTGTGAGCATTAATTAATTAATAATCTGGGGAGATATTAAGTAGTATTTTATTCTGTGATGACATGGTCGAGAATTCTCAGTCTATCTGAAAAAGGAAAGTTTTAATGAAAGTGGTAGAATCTAGTCTTTCAATTCAGTGTAACCCCTTAGTTCTAAAATTAATTCTGCTCTCAAAAAAAAAAAAAAAAAAAAAAAAAAGTGATGAATTATAGCTGCTGTGACAAGCTAGAATTCCCCAGTACCTGTTGTCGCATTAAGGGGTGTAGCTGATTAACCGTTATGGGTCCAGTCGGATTCAGGGTACTGAACTATCACAATCACAGATTCATCAATAACACATTAACCGTTAGGGGTCCTGTTGGATTCACCAATAACGCATTAACCTTTAGGGGTCTGGTTGGATTCAGAGCACTGAACTACCATGGTCATGGATTCACCAATAATGTATAACCACCCTTACTCTAGTCACGTTTAATGAGAACCATCATGACTAGGAACAATGCAATCTAGTGCAATTTATTACAGCAACCGGTACACAGGTTCTTTGGATTGCCAGTGATAGTTACTGTCTGCAAAAGCAAGCTAGCATGCATGAAATACACAGGTGACACAGGCGCACAGCCTGGAAATTAATGCTTTAAAAAGGCACAAAGACTATAGAGATTTCTATGTTTCCACGGAGACACAGAGTATAACCAAGTGTTCAAATCTCACCTGAAGGTGTCCCAATGGGGGGCTAAATGAGGCTCAGCCCGTCGACTGATCCCAGGAGTCAGGAGGTCCTCAGGATGGTGTATTCCCTCAGGATGGTATCTCCTCTGACAGTGGTATCTCCTCTGATGGTGGTGTCAGAGGAGATACCACCTGTCATTGTCAGAGTGATATCTTCCCCAACATCCCTTCTCTCTTAGGCCAATTTATACTATTTTCTATCTTTTAGGTGGAGCTTGGGTGACTCTAGTCAAGCATATCTTAGTTATGATTGGTAAAAAGTTTTCCCGTCTCTGTTTAAAGTAATAGGCTCTGAGAAATTCAGAGTGCATGCTCAGTGAGGGGTGGTCACACCTTAGAGGTGGGTACCTTTTGGGATGGAGGTGTGTTTTGCTATTATAATGATATTATAATGAGCAAAATAAACTAGGGTACAGCATTTGTCAAAACATGACAGGTCTCTGGCTCAAGGTAGCAAAAAGTGCGGCTTGTTGGTCTCTGCGTGCACAAGAATAATCAAGTCCCCACCTGGTTACAGAGCCCAACTGTGGTGTCTCCACTCCACTCTACGCTCTGTACTGTTCCTTAGAGCTACCACACCAGGTTCCTCTAGCACAATAGCATCTAAGATTTGGAAGCCTAGGGAATGCTAAGGTAATGCAGCTATGCCCTACCCTGAAAGCCTCTTCAATGCTGTACATTTCCTTTAAAATGTGAATGTTAATTTTATTTTCCTAGTTACTTTAGGCAATAGCACCACACCTGTGATGCAAGCCCAGTTCCAAAGTGGCTAAATATTTATCAAGGAAGACCTATTTTGGAAACTTTTTAAATAAATCTTGAGTCATGTCCTTCCAGATTATGCTAGGTATAGAAATCAGTTTCAATTTCAAAATCTCACTGCATTCTATTGATTTACCACTAGTATATATTTTACAGGACCATTAATCTCAGTCAGAATTGTATTTTATAATTTCAGTCATTTTCTCTCATTATCCATTTATATAGGTAACTGGAGCAAAACCAAAATCTTCCTTTCAAAGTCACTGAACTGTTCTTCTCCATCAGTTATATGTTATCCTAGGCACATAGTATTGTATCCTACAGAGTAGTTTCAGAATGATCCAGTATCTTGTCGTGGTTTAACATGTCTGGCAGCTAAACACCACACAGCCGTTCGCTCACCCTCCCCCCTCCCTCTCTGGGATGGGGGAGAGAAATGGGAAAGTGAAGCCTGTGAGTTGAGATAAAGACAGTTTAAGACAGGAAAATACTAATAACAATAATAATAATAACAATAATAATAATAATAACAATAATAATAATAACAATAACAATGATGATAATAGTACTACTACTAATAATGTGTACAAACAAGTTATGCACAATGCAATTGCTCACCACCCGCTGACCGATGCCCAGCCTAACCCCGAGCAGTCCAGCCCCCCTCCCCTGGCTAGCCACCCCTATATATTGTTTAGCATGACGTCAGATGGTATGGAATACCCCTTTGGCTAGTTTGGGTCACCTGTCCTGGGTCTGTCCCCTCCCAGCTCTTGCTGCACCCCCAGCCTGCCTGTTGGCAGGGCAGAGCAAGAAGCTGAGAGGTCCTTGGCTTAGTATAAGCACTGCTCTTCAACGATTAAAACATCGGGGTGTTATCAGCACTCTTCTCATCCTAAGCCAAAACACAGCATTCCACCAGCTACTAGGAAGAAAATTAACTCTGTTCTAACTGAAACCAGGACATATCTGATAATTTATTATTTTTAAAAGATTTAATTCAGCATGATTTTTGTCACATATTTGTTAATGAAAACAAACAAACAAACAACAAAGCAGCTATTACTGGAAAGAAAAAACAAAGCTATTACTGAACTTTCCATATTGAGGAAAATTTCATTTAGCAATTATTTGGCCTTTAATATAATTATCATTTGATTTGTAAATCTTTTTCATTAAGTTTTATGAGTCTTTTCAATAAATTTAATGAAATGCTAAAACAGTACTATTTAAGTAGTTATCTCTAGTATTTAAGTGTTTATCTTATGGCCCAAAAAGATAAGGAAGATTTAATGTTTTATTTTACTGAGGTACACGTAATTCTGGAATCCTTTTATAATAATTTCACTAGACACACCCAATTAATATAACAGTTCCATACAGTTCTCTCTCAAACTGACAAATGCTCTCATTAAGCTGAGTGAATCCTAAGTCTAACAGAATCAGACTCATTCTTTATATGTCAATAATTTATCTTTGGTTTTGCCTGTCATCTAACTCAAATGAGTAATACTGTCCTCTAGTATTGATTTTTATGTACCACAAAACAGTCTTTCAATTTATTTATTATTATTTTTTTAATTTAGTATATTGCTAAAAATCAATTGCTAATAAACAAATGGTGCCTTTGGTTGATTAATACAGCTTCTTACACAACAACAATACTGGGAATAAATTGTGTCTATGTTTTTCTTCAAGGCAAATGGAAACAAGTCAACTAGCACTAAGTAAACAGCTCACCACCTTTACTGTTTCAACAGCAATTGCTTATGGAACTCCATATGTAAAGTGTGAAAATCTAGATCCCAAACCATACACATATGCTGAGCTACTTCTACTTTTTCATCAGGTATCTTGAATAATATTCCAAGTTCTAAGAGCTACAATATCTACGATGACAGACAGACCTTTTGTAATTTAGGCAATATATCACTCAATTGTTTATATAAGGATGTATGTGTATGCATGTTTGTGGGTATGTACAGATAAACCTTAAAACAACAACAAAAGAGTATTTGGAGCAAAGGGATATCTAAAAGTTTATATGATACTGAAGATCTTTCTTATTTTGCTTATTTTGAAAACCAAAATCCTCGTGCCATTTCAGTGACAAATAATTCTAAAAATATGTGTAAAAACATGACTACACTTTTAAATGCTTTAGAACATGTGAATGTGATATAAGTATTAAATACTTTATAATTACTCAGAATCACAGAATCACAGAATCACAGAATTTCTAGGTTGGAAGAGACCTCAAGGTCATCCAGTCCAACCTCTGACCTAACGCTAACAGTCCCCACTAAACCATATCCCTAAGCTCTACATCTAAACGTCTTTTAAAGACCTCCAGGGATGGTGACTCCACCACTTCCCTGGGCAGCCTGTTCCAGTGCCTCACAACCCTTTCAGTAAAGAAGTTCTTCCTAACATCTAACCTAAAACTCCCCTGGCTCAACTTAAGCCCATTCCCCCTCGTCCTGTCACCAGGCACGTGGGAGAACAGGCCAACCCCCACCTCGCTACAGCCTCCCTTAAGGTACCCATAGAGAGTGATAAGGTCGCCCCTGAGCCTCCTCTTCTCCAGGCTGAACAAGCCCAGCTTCCTCAGCCGCTCCTTGTAGGACTTGTTCTCCAGGCCCCTCACCAGCTTCGTCGCCCTTCTCTGGACCCGCTCAAGCACCTCCACGTCCTTCTTGTAGCGAGGGGCCTGTGGTGGTTTTACCGTGCTGGGCAGCTAAACCCCACAACCGCTCTCTCACTCCCCCTCCTTTAGATAAGGAGGGGGAGAAGTAAAGCAAAGAACAACTCACGGGTTGAGATAAGGATAATTTAATTAAAGGGAAATAATTATAATAATTAAATAAAGACTACCATGAACTAAACAATTTAACTAAGGGGAAATAAAAGGGAAAGGGGAAAAAGGGAGGAAAACAAACAAACAAAATAAATGAAAGCTATATGGAAGTGCAGAGGAAAGAAATTACTCTCTACTTCCCACAAATGAGCGATGATTGACCACGTCCTTGAAGCAAGGCCTCAACACACGCAGCCAGTGTTCAAGAGGAGGACCAACGTCTTCTCAACGAGAGCCCACCCCTCCCCTCTTCTTCCTGTTTCCACCTTTTATTGCTGAGTGTGACACCACATGGTATGGAATATCCCTTTGATTGGTTTAGGTCAGCTGCCCTAGTGATGTTTCTCTCCTCACTTTTTTGCCCACCCCCTAGGAGGGTTAGAGAAAGGCCCAATGCTGTGCCACTGCTGCTCAGCAGTAGACACAACACTGGTGTGATAACACTGCTGTTCCAGCTACAAGTACAGAGTACGGCACTGAATGGGCTGCTGCCGGGAAAGTTAACATTCCAGCCAGACCCAGTACAGGGCCCAAAACTGAACACAGTACTCGAGGTGCGGCCTCACCAGAGCTGAGTACAGGGGGACGATCACCTCCCTAGCCCTGCTGGTCACACTGTTCCTGATACAAGCCAGGATGCCGTTGGCCTTCTTGGCCACCTGAGCACACTGCTGGCTCATATTCAGCCGACTATCCACCATCACTCCCAGGTCCTTCTCTGCCTGGCAGCTCTCCAACCATTCCTCTCCCAGCCTGTAGCTCTGGTTGGGGTTATTGCGCCCCAGGTGCAGGACCCGGCACTTGGCCTTGTTGAACTTCATGCAGTTGACCTCAGCCCATCGGTGCAGCCTATCCAGATCCTCCTGCAGAGCTTTCCTACCCTCAAGCAGATCGACACACGCACCTAACTTGGTGTCATCTGCGAACTTACTGAGGGTGCACTCGATGCCCTCGTCCAGATCATCGATGAAGATATTAAAGACGACCGGCCCCAGCACCGAGCCCTGGGGGACGCCACTAGTGACTGGCCTCCAACTGGACTTGGCTCCATTCACCACGACTCTTTGGGCCCGGCTATCCAGCCAGTTTCTAACCCAACGAAGCGTGCGCCAGTCCAAGCCAAGAGCAGCCAGTTTCTTGAGGAGAATGCTGTGGGAGACGGTGTCAAAAGCCTTGCTGAAGTCAAGGTAGACCACATCCACAGCCTTTCCCTCATCCACCCAGCGCGTCACTCTGTCATAGAAGGAGATCAGGTACAATTACAATACTGTACAATTACATCCTTTCATGCAGTGTCAAAGGTATATAAAATTTTGCACCAAACTGTTTCTTATTGCCCTCACAATAGATTAGAATAAGCCATTATTTTAATCTTATTGGCTTACTTGCTGTTATAGCCTTAAAATATTAATGCTTACAAAGCCATATCTGGAGAGTAAAATGCAAATGCTATATTTTTATTTTCTCCAAATGTTTACTGACATATTTAACATTAAAATAGGACTACTTGTGTATAGAATTATGCATGTGCATATGTGTTTACAGAATGATATTTGAAGTTCTTATCTCTCTGAGGCTGAAGTCTTCCTTTTTGTCATTTTTATGATGAGGTTCATTTTAAAATATATCTGAGATCATGCATTTAGAATCCAAAGCATATCTTGGGTCAAAATTAATGTTTTAATTTACTTCAAAGACCCTCTGATCGGCTTTCAAATTCCACAGATTTTTTTTCTGAAGTGATGTAAACAATATAAGTGATATAGTCACTTGTTTATAGTTCCCTCTGAAAATGTTTCTGATTGATCAGAAATTCATTGGAAGATTTCAGCTTCAGCCTGTTTTCTAAGACTTATTGTTTAAATTTTGCATAAAAGAGTCAACTCTGTTCTTCCTCAATACAAAAGTTTTTAATTTCCATTGGCAATGGAAAAAAAAAAAAAAAAAAAACAGCGTTAGGTAACTCCTAATAAAACCATAATAATTACGGAACAGGGGAAGGGGAAGGGGAAGGGGAAAGGGGAAGGGGAAGGGGAAGGGGAAGGGGAACGGGGAAGGGGAAGGGGAAGGGGAAGGGGAAGGGGAAGGGGAACGGGGAAGGGGAAGGGGAAGGGGAAGGGGAAGGGGAACGGGGAAGGGGAAGGGGAACGGAAACGGGAACGGGAAGGGGAAAGGGAAGGGGAAGGGGAAGGGGAACGGGGAAGGGGAACGGGGAAGGGGAAGGGGAAGGGGAAGGGGAAGGGGGAAGGGGAAGGGGAAGGGGAAGGGGAAGGGGAAGCGGGAAGGGGATAGGGAAAGGGAAGGGGAAGGGGAAGGGGAAGGGGAAGGGGAAGGGGAAGGGGAAGGGGAAGGGGAAGGGGAAGGGGAAGGGGAAGGGGAAGGGGAAGGGGAAGGGGAAGGGGAAGGGGAAGGGGAAGGGGAAGGGGAAGGGGAAGGGGAACGGGAAGGGGAACGGGAACGGGGAAGGGGAACGGGAACGGGGAAGAGGAAGGGGAAGGGGAACGGAGAAGGGGAAGGGGGAAGGGGAAGGGGAAGGGGAAGGGGAAGGGGAAGGGGAAGAGGAAGGGGAAGGGGAAGGGGAAGGGGAAGGGGAAGGGGAAGGGGAAGGGGGAAGGGGAATGGGGAAGGGGAAGGGGAAAGGGGAAGGGGAAGGGGAAGGGGAAGGGGAAGGGGAAGGGGAAGGGGAAGGGGAAGGGGAAGGGGAAGGGGAAGGGGAAGGGGAAGGGGAAGGGGAAGGGGAAGGGGAAGGGGAAGGGGAAGGCAGATGCGCTGATGGAATTGAAGCAATGAAGGAATTTATAAACATCTATATCCCAATTCTTCGAACACTAATTTGAAACACTGCCATATTCAGAGGCTAGAATATTACTGTGGATTGTTAAAATAATGTCAACTATGAGTTATCCATATCAGCAACAGATTTGCAAACATACATATGTGAAGTTTAATGCTGAAATCCTACTTTGTTTACTTGATCCACTTTCACTGTACTTTCTGTTCCTATAGCATGATCTTTTTATGTATACCTTGGAATTAAAATTTCATAACTCATTAAAAATTTAATATTTGAGTCCACCTCATATGACAAAGAGTATTAACAACTTGAAAAAAATATTTTTTAAAAAGTCAAACAAAATAAAATCACAAATTTGTTCATGGAGTCTCATTGCATGTTTCAGGTGCTCTGCACAGAAAAACTAAGAACACGTAAACCTTTGGAAGTGTTGGCTGCTTACTGAGATTTGTATGAACTCAGCAACTTTGTTTTCTATAAATCACTAGAAATCCAATATTTTTTTCTTTTCCTTGGATTTTGAATAGCAACAATGAAATATTCACCTCATCTGAGGCAAGAGGGCTCAAGCCTTAATGAGAGTTTTTATCTGATCAATGGAGAGAGACAGGTTCCCCCACAGGACTTTCAGAGTGCTTCTGTCGTTATGGATGAGCAACCTTCTGAAGGAGACTGCAGAGACAGTCTTCCTAATCCCCAGTCTTCCAAATTCATAATCTAACATTACTGTTTCTAATCTTCAGTAATTCCAGAACATTTGCCTGAGTTCTCTTATTTTGATTTGCTATTGTTTTATTGCATATTTCCATCCTCAATACAGCATTGTTGTTCATTTCTCTTACAAAGAAAATTCAAAAATTTTGGACTGAGAAAGAGGAGAGTCAAATCCTCTCTAATGTCTTATCCACCTTTATTTATCTGGAGAAATACTATTTAGTGTTGGTAAAATCTCTTTGTAGAATATTTTGTCTTAGAAAGTTTTATGTAAAGTTTTGTGGCTCTTTTTATATTCTGCAACATTTGAGCTTGACATATGCTTTACATTTGTCACAGTTCTTTTGTTTATAGTTAGATAAAACTTATAGAAATGGAGGGTAAATATTTTTGGCAGTTTTACTTTCCTTTTAAAATATTTTTCTTGTTGTTGTTCCTGAAATATATACTTAGCAGTCAGAAATGAACTTAAATGGCTTCATTGTAGCTGGAAATAAAAGACTTTAAATGCTAAAAAGATCAGAATTGCAAAATTAAGTGAATACTAGGCTTAACTAGCATTAACTCAGACCTTTTGATAATAAATTTTGATAATAATTCAAACAAGGGAGGCTGCTTTTCTTTGTCCTTAAACAGATTTGCGTATGCTGGCTATAAAGATCATAACATGTTTGTAAAAGACTAATCATAATAATCTTTCGCATCAATATACAATATTTTTTCTACTCATTATGGGGTGATCAATAACAAACTTAAATTGCAACACAGAAAATATGGATTAGATCCAGATGTACCCATAGTAATTATCTAGCATGAAGTATAATTTAACACCAAAATAGGTCATGTAGAAAGACTGTAAAAGATTCTGAGCTGTCTAGACCTTTTTTTATTTGTTTGTTTTGTGAGCATGTCACAGAGACAACTGCCAGAATAAACATCTCTGAGTTTTGCACCTGATCTTGCACCTGGATTTGAAGGTGAACTACAAAAACTTCCTTACACATTTTTTAGTCCTAGTGATATTTTGCAAATATCTCATTAGCCACTGAATATTAGCATTCCTAAATATTTATTTTTACCAAGCTTTGAATTTATTTATATTTTTACTGATTTTTTCAATATTTCCATTTATCAAATTATGTCCTAGGCTATAAATACTCAAAAAAAAAAAAAATAAATAGAGACAATACTCAAGAAGCTACCAAAGTTCACAGAAGATGAAGATGGTAAATAATGTTATGGCTGCAAAGAGGAAAAAACAGTCTTTGAAAAACAGAACTTTACATCCAGTAAACACCAGCCTCAAAATCTATGACATTTTCATGGAAGTGTAAAAGCAAAATGTTTGTTATGTGTTAGTGTACAAAACACTACACAGCTCTTGTGTACATCATCATTTCTATAAGAAGTTGGAATATAGCTGAAAAAAAAAAAAAAAAAAAAAAAAAAACGTATTTTCAAAAATGCAAATATTTCTTTACAGCCTAAGGAAATTTGGACTAACAAAAGATATTTTCCTTGCTGTTTCCTTAGAATGTCACAACAATTTGTTTCTATGGCTGCATTGATTATTTGACCACTGAAATGGTTGCTGCATGTATATTCAGACATAGCAAGCAATAATAATAATAATCACAGAATCACAGAATTATCTAGGTTGGAAGAGACCTCAAGATCATCGAGTCCAACCTTCGACCTAACACTAACGAGTCCTCCACTAAACTATTTCACTAAGCTCTACATCTAAACATCTTTTAAAGACCTCCAGGGATGGTGACTCCACCACTTCCCTGGGCAGCCCATTCCAATGCCTAACAACTCTCTCAGTAAAGAAGTTCTTTCTAATATCCAACCTAAAACACCCCTGGTGCAACTTTAGCCCGTTCCCCCTCGTCCTATCACCAGGCACGTGGGAGAATAGACCAATCCCCACCTCACTACAGCCTTCTTTAATGTACTTATAGAGAGTGATAAGGTCGCCCCTGAGCCTCCTCATCTCCAGGCTGAACAAACCCAGCTAAATACAATAATTCTAGATTCAATAACAGATGATTCCAAAATAATAATTCCTGAATTATGTTTTCCATCTCTTCCATAATCAAAGTCTGTAAGAAAATACAGTGAATACATACATGTACATGTATTTCACAGTTATAAGGGCATTCAAATTCATGGACAATGCATGGTAGTCCTATGCAGGAGCTGTAAAATTTTGGAAGAGAGAAAGTATAATTTTCACTAGTCAACTTTTACAAAGATTGCAGATAGTGCAAGGGATGTACTTGTAAGTGACTCAGAAGAACCCCTTAATGCCAATACTTTAAACAGCAGGGAAACAACTGTGAATCATTCCATAGGAATTAGAAAAGAAGGACTCCTCTAAAAACACAGTGCAGCCCATAGCCCACTGAAGTGCCTCTACACCAATGCATGCAGCTTTGGAAATAAGCTGGAGGAGCTCGAAGCCAAGGTGCAATTAGAAAACTATGATCTAATCTCTATCATGGAAATGTGGTGGGGTGAATCACACAACTAGAACATTGGAATGGAGGGCTATGAGGTTTACAGAAAAGAAAGGCAGGGAAGGAAGGGTGGGGGTATTGTCCTCTATGTTAAGAAATTGGTTGATTGCAAAGAGTTCCCTCTGAGAAACAGCCAAGAGCAGGTTGAGAGCCTGTGAGTGAAAATTAAGGACCAGACCAACAAAAGACATCTCGCAGTTGGGGTCTACTACAGGCCACCTAATCAAGAGAAGTCTGTTAATGAGGACTTCTTGATCCAACTACAGGAAGCATCATGCTCACAGGCTCTCATCCTCCTGGGGGATTTCAACTACTGGGATGTCTTCTGGGAAAGTCACTTGGTGGGAAATAAACAATCCAGGAGATTCCTGGAGTCCACTAAGGACAAATTTATTGACCAGGTATTAGACAAACCAACCAGAGGAGAAGCGTTACTCAACCTGGTGCCCACCAATGTAGAAGAGCTTATTAAACCAGTTAAGATTGGAGGAAGCCTAGGTTGCAGGAGGAAGCCTAGGAGTGACCACACTCTGGTTGAGTTTGTGATCTCAAGGGGGACCTGGACAGGCTGGAAAATGGGCCCATGTGAATCTAATGAGGTTCAACAAGTCCCAGTGCAAGTTGCTGCACCTGTGTTTGGACAATCCCAGACAGGAGTACAGACTGGGAGAGGAATTCCTTGAGAACAGCAAAGTGGAAAAGGACTTGGAGGTTCTGGTAGACAAAAGGTTTAACATCAGCCAGCAGTGCACACTTGCAGCCCAGAAGACCAACTATATCCTGGGCTGCATCAAAAGAGGCAAGGCCAGCAGGTGGAAGGAGGTGATTGACCCCTCTGCTTTGCCCTTGTGGGGCTTCACCTGGAGTACTGCATCCAGGTTTGGCGCCCCCAGCATGAGAAAGATGTGGAGCTGTTCAAGCAAGTCCAGAGGAGGGCTACAGAGATGATCAGGGGGCTGGAGCACCTCTCCTATGAAGAAAAGCTGAGAGAGTGAGAGAGCTGGGAATGTTCAGCCTCAAGAAGAGAAGGCTCCACAGAGAATTCATTGCGGCCTTTCAATACTTAAAGGGGTTCTATTAAAAAAAAAAAAAAAAAAAAAAAAGAATTTACTCGGTAGATAATGATAGGACAAAGGGTAATGGTCTTAAAATAAAAGAGGATAGATTTAGAGTAGACACTAGGAGGAAATTCTTCAGGAGGAAATTCCTCACTGGTGGTGAGGCACTGGAACAGGTTGCCAAGAGAAGTTGTGGATGTCCCGTCCCTGGAGGTCTTCAAGGCCAGGCTGGTTGGGACCCTGGTCAACCTGATCTAGTGGGTGGCATCCTTGCCTATGGCAGGGGGATTGGAGGTACATCATCCTTAAGGTCCCTTCCAACACTAACCATTCTATGATTCTATGATAAATGCCATTGTGTTTTTTGTGTGCCTACACAGAAATACGTTTACTGTAAGGATGCTTGGCTCAGTATAAGTCTTAAAATATATAGTAGAGAGGTAATGTAGGATGTAATATTAAACACGATAAGAATTCTTAAAAGGAATCTTTCAAGGTAAAAGAATGTTAATAGTATTAATGTAGAATGTATTAATGCCAGAACCAATACTAACAGTAATAGTCTGAAATTTATTTGTCTAGGTTAATGACTATTATATAAATCAAAGTATTTAAACTGCATAACAATGGAGGTGGTAAACAACTAGTGTCCTTTCTAGCAATATTTCTTCAATAAAATAAAATAAAATAAAATAAAAGCCAGTGTACACACAATCTGAATTATTCCTATTTTTCTTTCAAGATTTAAAATTGTATTATGGCATATAGGTACAGTAAAGAATCATAAAAAGATACCAGATCATCTCTTGAAAGCATTGTGTATTAAAATATCCCATAATTAAATATACCATCAACA
This sequence comes from Aythya ferina, assembly GCF_964211825.1. NCBI lineage: Eukaryota > Metazoa > Chordata > Aves > Anseriformes > Anatidae > Aythya > Aythya ferina. The sequence continues at coordinate 68,104,018 of NC_140298.1, read as the reverse complement.
TAAATATAAGACAGCATAGACATAGACTCCTGTCCACGCAGCTGCAGCCTGTGGAGAGTAGCCCATGCAGAAGCAGGGAGTGTGGGGGGAGCTGCCACCTGCGGGGGACCCATGTTGGAGGATTTTGCTCCTGAAAGATGGACCCCATGGTATGGATCCATGTTGGAGCAGTTCTTGAAGACCTGCCTGCTGATGATCCATTCAGGAAGGATGGCATCCTGTGGGAGGGACCCCATGCTGGAGCAGGGGCAGAGAGTGATGATGAAGGAACGGCAGACATGAAGAATTATGGACTGACCATAATCCCAATTCCCCATTCCTCTGTGCCACTCAAGATGAGGAGGTAGAAGAGGGTGGGTGGTTTACTTTCTTTTTAGCTCCTCACTGCTCTAATCTGTTAGTAACAGGCAACAAATTACATTTATCTCCCTGTACTGCCTGCGAAGGTAATTGGTGCGTGATTTCCCTTATTTCAATCCACGGCTTTTTTTTTTTTTTTTTTTTCCCCATCATATTTTCTTCCCATGTTCTTTTAACTGGGGGGAACGAGAGAGCATTGTTGTGGAGTTTAGCTAGTTATCAGTATGAAACTGCCACATATTGGCAGGTATTTCCAAAATTACTTGTCTGAACCTGCCTAATTTTTTTTCTGATCTATGTTATCAAGTGACAGTGGCACTTCTGTAGTACCTTAGCGTGGAATATAGGGGAGTAGAATTGAAGCTGTGCCCTAGAGGATTAAGACAGACATTTTCTCTTATTCTCTTCAATTTCACCCAGCCCCCTCAGACAACTAGCATTCTGCAGGACTCAGCAAGCAGGGCATTCAGCAGTCCTGTAGTTATTATTCTTATGGTGATTTGAATTGAAGAATTTCAGCACAATAGTCTGAGACAACCCATCCCCAGTCTACGCAATTTTCTAGGAGAACTCCGATCAAAGTCTTATTTGACCTCAGAAAGAAGTGCTATGTGAACTTACACCTTCTACATCATTTTTCCAATGTTGCTTTGTCAAATAAGGGAAAGGCAGGGAAGGAAGCTGAGTATGGAGCCTGTGGCCTTTCTTTCTGTGCAAGAATATCCATGTTAAGACCATAACTAAAAGATCAGACTTCAATCTATGTGTTAAGGAGTATCCACATTTTTGTAGATTTTTCTCTGAGCTGACATTGTTTCAAGATTTAGATGGCTGTATTACAACACTAAATTGCATGTCCACACCACAGTGAGTAATATTGTATAATACAAAACTGCACATCATGTTAATAAACCCAATTAGTCTCCAAGGCTCTTTGTGTACTGGTAAATTGAACACATAATGAGACAGATCTCTGGCACTAATGCCATCTGTCATAGAAAGCTCTTACCCATTAAAGCAAGGTAGCCCATGCAAACCTTATTGTCCCAGGACCTCTGTTCACTCCTAAACCGAGACACAGATTTTCTGGGGAGAGTGCTAACAGGCTTCTAGGAGCCAGGGAACTTTATGTTACAGTGTGCCCAGAAATAATCTACTTAATTTACCAGTATGAACACGGCCAAAGGGTTTCATTTTAACACAACTATCCTGGAGACTTGGAATCAAAGTCTCTATCCATAAAGCCTACAGTAGACCCCACTAATAAAAGGAATAAAAATCCTCAAGAGCTATAAATGTTAATTGTTTAATCATAATACTTATATTCACAGCATTGTGAAAAAATTTGTTTGAACTGTTTTGTTTTGTTTTGTTTTGTTTTGCAAGAGAATATCCTGACCAGCAGAGTAATTCTTGATCATGGAGATATCAGTCAACCAGGAATCTACCAGGTTTCTTCAAACGAGTACTGTTCATCTGTTTGGTATGTGACTTATCATGCGCACTTGATGACAGAATCTGTGTTAGAATCTTCTCCAGAACCAGAATTCTCAATTTTGTTGAACAGCTACTATATCTGATGTAATCTTGTTTGTTCATGCGATTGTGAAAAATACTGAACTCCTTAAAATATTGAATGCCTTAAAAAAAAATAAAAATCAGTTATTTAAGTTAAATATGAAGACATCACAGAATCACAGAAAATATCATATAAAAAACTCTGGACTGAACTGTTTGGAAAAATGACAGAAATTCAGTTGATTTTGCTCATTGAAATCCATTCCAACAACTAATGGCAGAGACGTCTTTCATGTAAGCTGAAATTCAAAGCCTTGGCATAATGTGAGTCATCTTGTTATGTTGTTAATAATTAAAACTGCTGTCTTCCAAAAGAGGAAAATAAGTATTAATCAAGAGATCCATATAGGTCTGATGCCTCAGTACAGTTTGTATTTTATTTTATTTATTTGAATACTCTGCAATCCTTTCAGAGCTCCATTCTGAAGAAATTGAAGTAGTCCTGAAATAATAAAATTTATAGTCTCAGTACAATTCCTCAGCAATTTCACTTTTGAAAATCTTGCAAACAAAACCAGATACATTAACTTTTTAATTGAACTGTACTCCTTTTTCTTTAAAGTGCTAATTATCCTCATCTATATTGTCTTGCTGCTTTTTGCATTTATTGCATTTTTTCTTCTCTGTAATTTTTCATATCTGTTCAATTAACTTGAAAATGAATTATTTAGTTAGTTAGTTAGTTAGTTATTGGATCCCCTGTTTTCTGTTTTTGGTTAAGAGCATGGCTTATTTGCTCTTAACATGAATCAAGAAAGGTGAAGGATCACGAAGTGTGAGAAGCACCTGATGATCATCTGTTCCTATTTGCAATGTACACAGATTTGTGTAAGCTAGAAATTTTAATGTTCCTTTAAAATCCTCATACTTCAAAGGAAAAAATATTTTCAGAAGACTGTAGGGTGACTAGTTCAGATATGGATATCAGTACCACTGTGATGTGATGTTAGATGAAAATGAAACCATCCTAACAAAATTCTTTGCATCAGTAGTGCTGCAGATTGACTAGTAGTTTTTCACTTCTGAACCAGGATAAATTCCTTTCCAAGTAAATTAAATGAGTTCCCAATGAACAAGATAAAATCATTGATGCATCAGAAACGAAATAAAATAAAATAAAATAAAATAAAATAAATAAAATAAAATAAAATAAATAAAATAAAATAAAATAAAATAAAATAAAATAAAATAAAATAAAATAAAATAAAATAAAATAAAATAAAATAAAATAAAATAAAATAAAAATATAGGCAATTAATGCAAATGTCCCATAGGAGTCTAAATTTAGCACTTTCTTCAACTTACTGAATTCTGTTTCTAAATCTTATTTAGGAGAGAAGAAATCATTAATCCCTGATCTAGTCTATGCGAAGGTTTAGAGAGAAAATATAGTGCCACTTGAATTCAACATCCTTCAGCCTCTTTTATCTCATCTTTTTTTCACTCCCCTAAAGCTCTACAGAACAAACAAGCAAAAAACAACAACAATAAACACCAAGCTTATTGGGCCAGAAAAAAGAGAAAGAACAAAAGAAAAGATGATTATGCAGTCTTGTGTCTGAGCACTGTGAAATTCAGGACTTGGATCATCTCTTGTGAAGACATAGCATAATTCTGCTTTACAAACAGTTTTTAAAGCACTGAAATCAGATCTTTACCAGATGAGTCAAATCCTTTCAACCTGAATGCCTACCAATCCTCAGAATGGTAGCACAAGCTACTGCAATTAATTTTGCAACATAATAGCAATTTGTGTCTCTACAGATTATTAATAACCTTGTTTAGTTTGATTTTCTCTTTTCCTTTCTCACAGGTAATAGATTTTTTATTTTATTTTATTTTATTTTATTTTATTTTATTTAAAATTAGAAAAAAATAGTGTATTCAAGTAATATTTCTGATGTCTGTAGACCTTTAAACTTGTTACATATGTGGAGAAAAACTCACAAAGGTGTCAGATAATTTTGATTATGTCAGAATTAAATATCAGGTTTGTTAACATGTTCATCTCTTTGTTCAAATATTAACAAAAAATAACAAATCACAATGCCTGGATTGTGTGTTTTTCTCACTGGAAAAATGTATAAAATTTCCTTAAATATCACAGACTAAATCCCAATACTAAGATTTAGACCATTTTCATTTTACACTTTAGAGATTTTTCATAAAAGTGTGGGTGCAAATATATTAAATAGAAATTCTATTCATTTTCTCCTCATCTGCAAGAGTACTTGTAATTGTTTTAAAGAGTTCTGTAAATGCTCTATAAAAGACTGTACTTCTAACCTGTAGGTAAAGGATGACTTTTACAATCAGTCTTTTTCCGCCTCTCCTGATAGACCTTGCTGCTGCTTCTCTAACCAGTGAGCAGCCATGGATGAGATTCAAGGTCACAGACTGGCCATACATTGGATTATCCCACCTTCATCACAAGAAGACTCACAGAGCTGGTATAGCTCTAGGCTATTTCCACATAAAAGGATTACCTTAGTTATTCTTTTGCCAGAAGGCAAAGCCAGAGTTACTGCAGAAATAGAGAGCCTTTCTCTGCCCAGCCCATGACTCAGGAATGCTGTGTCTTTGGGATTGGTATGCTACGTGGGTTATGTGACCACCAACTGGTACAAAATAGGTCTCTACCACCAGTGATTTTTGGTACGTCCATGATTAGCCACACAGATATAGTTACTATGAAAAAAACTACTAAGAGTCCACCTTTCACTGTGTTATGGTTCAAAAGTAAACATATTCTCTAGAAGAAATTATTCATGAGATTGTATCTTTTGTTTAGTATGTCCTTGCTGAAAGCAATTGTATTTCAATGCTCAGGGGAAACTTTCTACAACAGCTGGCTAACCAATAGACAGCACTACTTCTGCTTTGTTCCTGCTACAGCAAGAGTTAAAGCATCTCTTTATGCTTACCTTTCTCTACTGCCTCATTGAGAATTACAGGCACTGAAGCAAAACACAAAACTGGAGACTGGGTCATTAAACCCAGTGGTTGATCCTGAGAGAAATGCAGCTCCCAAGAACCAAATCTTTTAATGAACTCTTTGCTACAAATAACAGTAACTTCAGCTGGAGAAAGAATTTCACATTGTGTGAAATTTTTGCTATTCCTCATGTAATACATTGCATTTTTAATCCCAGATTAAACAGACTGAATTTTTACATTTTTGGGGGGGGTCAGTGGGGTGTTTAAGTTAGTATCTCCTGTAAAGTCACTGACTGATTCATGGTGTAAAGGCCACAAAACCTTGCAGGACTCCAGCCTGCCTCATGGAACCATCTTTTTATGTGTATATGTATGATTTACAAGAGTACTCAGGTTTAAATCAAGTACTGTGTCATCTATTCCCTTACTTTTCTGAAGACGTGGAACTTGGTCAACAAATAACCTTTACACAAGAGAGACTTTATACAGTACTTCTACAAACACAATCACAAGTGCAGGTTGCTTTTATTTTTGTTGCAGTTTTCTCAGCTTACCTTTGCTAACAGTGAATAATAATAACCATGCTTTTCATTTAGCTACCTAAAAGGCTGTTCTCTGGGTTATGGTAATTGTTTCAGTGAAGTCCACAAAAGGCATAATTGAATGTAAATGGAATAATTATAAAATGGCTCCTGCAAATCCCCAGGGTCTAACATACTTGAGTTTATATGCTGCACACAAAGGTAAATAAAACCTTTTAGCAAACTGGTGTCTTGCTCTGTCTGGTTAAATGTTGTTCCAAAAATACTTTTACATGTGCTGGAATACATACTGGAATATTGCACTAGATATAAAGAATTAGTCATGTTCTATCACTTCTTTTATTTTAAAGCTCTGGTGACAAGGGTAGGCCAGGAAAATGGATGGAAGGATGCAGTAAGGAAAAATGTAATGTCTTATACATGCTCCATAAAAGACATAGCAGGGGTTGGAGTTCTGTAAATAACATAAATAATTCATCTCAAAGCTCTTAAAATCATTGTTACCAATTTAATTTTCAATTTGCACCTTCACTAACAGTTTATATTGAGGTTTACTGGTGTGTTGTCAGGGTATCCATAGTTTAAATGATATTTTTTAAGCTCTAATAATCTAAAACACTCACCAAGTTTGCATTCCTTCCCTTCCAATTAAACTGTTTGTAAGTTGATTCAGTGCAAACTTTTGTATCAGATCCTGCAAGCCCACTTTCTCAAACTAAAACAAAGCATGGTCTCATCAGTTCTAAGAGTTCCCTTTACTCTCTTAGCTTTTTTTTTTTTTTTTTTTTCCCAAAGTTCACCTGAAATAGCCTGCAAATTCCAAGTAAATTAAAAGATTGACAAAGTTAAGCCATTTGTTCTCTTGTATTTGCATAAAATAGCATTTAAGCCTCTTAAAATTAGGAAAATAAAATAAGTGTTTTGTTCTGGCTTTAAAATGTGAACACAGCTCATTTTATGCCATATTTAATAAGCCTCTGTTAAGTAATATTTTTCAGGGAGATGATTAAGGTTAGACCATCTACCCATTCATTCTGGAAGAAGCAAAGAGGGAGTGAAGGAACTTGTGTGCTGGTTACAATAGCTGCTATTCCACATAACAGTGATATATTTCTACTAAGGCTGAAAGAAGAGGCAAGTATAGGTAAGGACAAGGATTATGTCCAGAATTTACTCTGCCATGTGTTCAGAGAATATAGCTGCTGCTACGTGGTGTTTTATTCTGGAGGCCGACAATACAATTTAAAATGAATTATCAGAGATAGTACTAGGCTAATTTCTTTTTTGTTCTTCTTTGTTTCTCATCTGTATTCATATAGAACTGGATGTTGAATTTCCTAATGCTATTAAAATGCTGTTCACTGCAATTTTGCTACAGTTAGCAGCTGTCTGCATTACAGTGCAGCATCATTCTCCAAGAAAATTGAGTATGCCACCTACAGCTTTGGTGGCCCATTTTCCTTAGCCTTTGCATGTCTCCTTGGAACAACAGAAGCTTCATAGAAGAAAACAGTGTCTTGTTACAACAAGTGTCATGGACATGATCTTAAACCTTTGTTTTTTTAAAAGGAATATGACAGAAATATTTCAGAGAACTCAAAAAGTCAAGGACAAGTTCAACCATGGGTGTTTTGTGCTTAAAAAAATGCCAAGAGTACAGTATGTAAATCACTATTTTCATAACAAAAATCAGGTTATGTTGCTAAAGCCTAAAAATGAAAAGAAAAGCAGTTTCCAGCCTTAGTGCTCATCCTTAGGACTGTCTACATCTGAAGTGACAAAAGGTTAAAAATGGGGCTGAGAAATATTCCCCATTTTGTAGAACTTGTAGGAAAAAACCTTCTGATCTTTGCTATTTGGGGAAAGAGGATGGATTACATATTTTCAAGTTCTGTTCAAATCATTCATACCAATCTTTAAAATGCTTTCAGCATGTTTGCCTGTGGTAATTAAACAAACTAACAAACAAAACAAACAAAAAAGTGTTATTCATGGTGAGAACTAAGCCAAACTTCACATCTATTAGCTTTCCAGTATTAACTTTCTCTGCTGTCTGAGATCACATCTTTAGTTCACATCTCAAAAGTTACTCAGGACCATTGATTAGGAAGCTATTGTATTCAACAGCAGAATTTCTTATAAGAAAGTGGATACATAATAACTGCTCCTGACTTGCTGAACAGAATGAACAGAATGAAAAAATATGGGTACATATTTTAACATTTAGGTGTGACTCAGTCTCCTCTAAAAATACCAGCTTCAGATCAGTGGCTTGATTGCTGTTCCACTAAAATGGACAGAGTTTTAGACAGTAAGTGTGAAAATAGCACCAACTCAGATCTAATCACTAATGGGCCCTTGATCATGGAATACCTGTTTCCACAGGAAATCCCTTGATGGCATGTTTTGTCACTTATTACCTTCCCTAGACAATACTTATGGAAAATTGAGTTAGCAAAATGAAGACAAAGATGGATTATTAGACACTTTCTTCTTTTTACTCTCATTTTCTAGCTCCCTCCCTTTACAGAAGCTAAGCAAATCTCTCTTCGCAGTACCAAATAAATGTTCCATGAACATAATGTTCTTCACAGCAGAGGAAGCACAAGCAGCCCATGCTAAAGAGGAAAAGCTACAAATGACACAAAGCATCCTGCAAGCAGAAATTAAGAAAGACAGAACAATACACTGTAAAAATTATATCAGGATCACTAATCCTCCTGAAGAAAAAAGAAGGAAAGGAGAAGGAGGGGGAGAAGGGGGAGGAGGAGGGGGAGGAGGAGGGGGAAGGGAAGGGAAGGGAAGGGAAGGGAAGGGAAGGGAAGGGAAGGGAAGGGAAGGGAAGGGAAGGGAAGGGAAGGGAAGGGAAGGGAAGGGAAGGGAAGGGAAGGGAAGGGAAGGGAAGGGAAGGGAAGGGAAGGGAAGGGAAGGGAAGGGAAGGGAAGGGAAGGGAAGGGAAGGGAAGGGAAGGGAAGGGAAGGGAAGGGAAGGGAAGGGAAGGGAAGGGAAGGGAAGGGAAGGGAAGGGAAGGGAAGGGAAGGGAAGGGAAGGGAAGGGAAGGGAAGGGAAGGGAAGGGAAGGGAAGGGAAGGGAAGGGAAGGGAAGGGAAGGGAAGGGAAAGACAGGTGGGGAGTGACTCATCAGTCTTCTCTGTATATTATTTCTATAGCTTGTGTATAGACTCATGAAGCTCTGTCTTCCCCTTATTACTGGGAAAGCGCCTTTGTTTCCACTCTAAGATCAAGTTCATGATGAATTTTTAAGATGAAGCTAAGAAGAAGTAATCAGAAACAGTGTGAAAAGTCAAATGAACCTTCAGGTCCTTCCCCATAAGCTCACAGGTGGAAAGAAGCTCTGGATGCTTCTGTACAGATCTCCCATGTCCTGGCAGCCACAAAAGACCTTTGACTAATTTCCCAAATGCAGAGCTTTTGCAGAAGTCTATCTAAAGCCTTCTTCTAGCCCATGCTCTGTGAAAAATAAAATTAAAAAAAATAATGCTGTAGGGCTCTTTTGTCCACTCCAGAATAAATAGAGCAGGATCTACAAAGGGCTAATATCCTTTTGGGACATGGGGATGCTCAGCAACTGTTGGAATACAAAGGGATGATGTTCCCGAATCTTGATTACAGATAAACTGTTTTTAGAACAAAGCTTGGTTTATAAAACAGGAGCATTGGGACAATAAGGGATTAAATCAGGCTTTGCTGTGGGCTGAATCATCATTATTTCTGTAATAGAAAGCTATGTGATTGATTTGGGTGTAGTGAACAAAAATTTTGTTGGGATCTAACATATTTTTGGGGGGTCTATAATTCAAGTAGAATTGTTTTCACTGATTATGTGTTTCCTGGAGAAAGCCACACAGGGGCTGGTTCAGATGTGATGACTCAAAGGAAGGAAAATGCTTAGCAGACTAGAAAATGGTGACAGAAGAGAATGTCTATTTTTGGAAGCAACCTGGATTTATGCTGGATTCAAGTGGTCATGCAGCCACCACCTACCCACATTAAGTACGGATTTAGGACACCACAGACACAGGATTTCTTACTAACTTAAGCAACTCACTTTTCATTGTGTTGCTTATTCCATTCTGTAAATGGGAAAGCAATGTTCTTTAAGGTGATTATGAGCATGTAAATATTAATGCTTGTTAGAAAATCAAACACTGTAATAAAGATCTCCACTGGAAATATATACAAAGTAAAACAATTAAAGGAAAGTTAAATGAAGGATTTTGTTTACAATTGTTTGGTAAAACAAAGAAAAAAAAAAGACAGATGGAGACTTAAATGTATGTGTTAATTTAAAACAAAAGCTGTTTTCAGTGTTTTCAGAGGGTGCATGGTAAAAGGACATTGATTATGTCTTTTAAAATGTTAACAAATATAGCCATAATTTCAGAAATATTTCAATTAATTCAGATGAAATAATATCCATTATTTTAAAATTACAACAAAAATTATCTATGATTTAATTGCCTGAGAGAAAGTCTTTAAAGAAACTGAAATAGTGCAAGGATTTGTAATTAATGTGGCAGACAAAAGTGGGTAAATTGTAATTATGAATCATCTAGATTATTGAAAAGAAAATTTAAGAAAATTAAAGGATGAAATCTCTTATCAGCCATTCACTGGTTATCTGACAGATTTAAAGAGATTGATACAAGTTGATACGAGTAGGATTACAGAATGCTAATGAAACACTAAAACAAGTTTCAGTCAAGAATAGGCAATTTTATTTGCCTTTTTTTACAGAGAATTTTAATGAATGCCTTAACAATGTCTCTTCAATGGATTAATCAATAATTACATTTCCATGCCATATTTTTAGTGTTAGATCCATCTCCTGACATATTTTAAAATAAATTTAAGCTACGTTTGCTTACATGGCTAGTAATGCTTATCTTTACAAAGCTGTTTGTCACTTTAAAAAGAGAGAAAAACTGTAAAATTGATCTGCCCAGGAGACCAAGAAAGAAGGCTTCATGTAACAATCAGAGCCTCACTATATTTGGTTCATTTAAAAAAAAAAAAAAGAAAACATATGATGTATGAGTGAGCCTTGAGGAATGCAGGCAAGTGTGGAACATCAATTCCTGCAATTTACAAGTGCAAACATTATATAAAAATTCCCATTAATTTAATTTGTGCTGGGCAAGTTGTTGTATAAATTATAACACACTCACTCACCTTCATGAGTTGTAATGAAAAATGGCTAACCAGGAACAACATTCTGAGACTTTTTAAAAAATAATTTTTTTACCAATGGGTTGCTGAGCTCACTGGGCTCAGGATCAATTATCTAACTCTCATAACCTTTTCCCAACAAATGAGAAAAATAAACCTGGTTAAAATCTGTACAATCTAGGACACTTGAGCAATGATTACACTTCAATTCTTAGTGTCAAAGATGTCAATATAAATTATAATGTAATAAGATCCCAACATCCAAATAAACAGATGGAAAATCGGTCATTCGATTATACCCCAGAATCAGAATTGCTAGTCTATGTAGAATCTGTTCATCCATGGATAATCTGTAACAAAGACCATATTTAGTTGTACCTCCCATTCAAAATGTAACAGTACTTTCAGGAGGTTGTTTTTTAGAGTAGGAGTGGAAGAACAGGTAATTGATTTATGATATTGCTAGAATTTTTCACCAGCTTCCAAAGAAACCCTGGAAGTCCTGTATACTAAGGTCCCAGCATCTCCGTTTTTATTAAGTTTGTTGTGTAAATAACAAAAGACGTAAAAGACATCCTGCTTATATAAAATGTAACCAAATTTGGTCTCGTGAAAATTATGCTGATAGTGCAGATTTTTAGTATGATGGATAACCCACACGTATTAATGAGAGCTGAACAACTGGTGTCCTGGAAAGAGATTCTTAAGTCAAGTTGTCACGTTTTACAGGAAAAAGATGTCATCATATAACCTTCTTCAACCAGAATATCTTGTAGACAGGATTAATAACATTCCAATAAACCACTTACCTTTTGTTATTCATGCTGCATAGTGTTTGCATTTTGCTAACAATCCATTTTCACAAGCACTCTACATGCACACAGCAGTTAAAAACAAAGCCAAAAAGAGAAACTCAGTTACCTGGAGAAAAGACAAAACAAGTAGAGAATAGGTAACAAAATGACAAGAAGCAAACAAACAAAACAAAACAAAACAAAACAAAAGGTTCCTGTGTTTGACAGGTGTTTTCTAGAATGTGATTGATAGATCAGGGATTCCTATAACAATAACCCATGTACAGAAGGAAGATGTACAGAAGGAAGAAAGAAGACAAAAACAAACAGAAAGACAGGTAACAACAGTTGAGGAGAAGGCAGGGATACTTAACTTCTTTGCCTCGGTCTTCACTGGTAGTCAGGCTTACCACGTCTCAAGTCTCTGAACCTCTAGAAGGAGACTGTCAGAGCAGAGTCCCTCCCACTGTAAGTGAAAAGCAAGTTTGGGACCTCCTGATGCAACTTAACAACCACAAGTCTATGGCACCTGATGACATGCATCCCAGGGTCCTCAGAGACCTGGCTGATGTAGTTGCCAGGCCTCTCTTCATCATATTTGAAAAGTTTTGGTAGTCAGGTGAAGTCCCTGATGACTGGAAAAAGGGAAACATCACTCATATTTTCAAAAAGAGTAGAAAGGAAGACCTCAGGAACTACAGACCAGTGAGTCTCGTCTCACCTCTGTTCCTGGAAAGATCATGGAACAGATTCTCCTGGAAGCAAAGTTGAGGCACATGAAAGAGAAAGAGGTGATCAGAGACAGCCAGCACAGCTTCACAAAGGGTAAATTATTCCTGACTGACATCTGGTGGCCTTCTGTGATGGAGTGATTGCATCAATCAACAAGTGAAGACCTACCAATGTCATCTACTTAGACTTCTGTAAGGCTTCTTACACAGTTCTGCATGATATCGTGATCTTTAAATTGGAGAGAGATGGGTTTGAATGATGGCCCATCCAGTGGATGAGGAATGGGCTCGATGGCCACACACAGAAAATTGTGATCAATGGCTCTATGTCCAGATGAAGGCCAGTGATTAGTGGTGTCCTTCAGGGGTCTGTCTTGGGACAGATACTGTTTAATATTATTATCAATGAAATAGACAGTGGGATTGAGTGCAACCTCTGCAAGTTTGTAGATGACACCAGGCTGAATGGTTCAGTCGATACAACAGAAGGGATTCCATCCCAACGAACCTGGACAAACTTGAGAAGTGGGACCATGTGAACCTAATGAGGTTCTAAGTGCAAGGCGCTGCACCTGGTTTGAGGCAATCCTAGACATGAGTACAGACTGGGAGCAGAACTCATCAAGGAAAGCCCAGCAGTTGGGTGTTCTGGTGGAAAAAAATCTTGGCATGATCCACCAGTGTATGCTTGCAGCCCAGAAGGCCAACCACATCCTGGGCTGCATCAAAAGATGAATGGCCAACAGGTCAAGGGAGGTGATTGTCCCCTTCTTCTCTGCCCTCATGAAGCCCCAGTTGGAATACTGCATTTGGGTCTCGGGCCCCCAGCACAAAAAAAAAAAAAAAAAAAGTGTATCTGTTAGAGTGGGTCCAGAGGAGGTCCACAAGGATTAGAAGAAGGCTGGAACACCTCTCCTATGAAGAAGGGCTGAGAGAGCTGGAGATGTGTGTCAGGCCCTATATAGGCAGATAGAAGAAGCCTCATATGCACAAGCTCTGGACCTCACGGAGGGCTTCAATCACCCCACTATCTGTTGGAGGAACAACACAGTAAGGCATAGGCAAAGTTCCTGAAATGCATTAATTAATGATAACTTCCTTCTGCAAGTGATAGAGAAGCCAATGAGAAGAGGTGCCATGTTGGACCTCATTCTCACCAATAAGGAGGAGCTTGCAGGGAATGTGAAACTCAAGGGCAGCCTTGGTTGCAGTGACAACTGAATCCAGAGAGCAGTGAGGAGGGAGCACAGCAAGGCTGCTGCCTTGGACTTCTAGAGAGCAAACTTTGGACTCTTCAGGGATCTGCTTGGTAGAGAACCATAGGAGAAAGCCCTGGAGGGAAGAAGAGTCCAAGAAAGCTGGTTGACATTCAAGGATCACATGGAGCAAGAATATTGAGAAGGTGGAGGTAGTCAATGACTTTTTTTTCATAGAATCATAGAATCATTAAGTCATCTGGTCCAACATACCTATACTTTTTTACCCTCAATCTTCACTGGCAGGTGTTCTAGCCACAAAACCCAAGCCACAGAAGACAATGGCAGAGACTGGGAGAACAATGAACTGCCCACTCTAGGAGAAGATTCAAGACCAGATGAGGAACTTAAAGGTACACACATCCATAGGACTTGAAGAGATACATTCATGGGTCCTGAGGAAACTGACAGATGTAGTTGTTAAGCCACTATCCATCATATTTGAGAAGTCATGGCAGTCTAGTGATGTCCTCCCTGACTAGAAGGGGGTAAACATAATCCCCATTATTAAAAAGGGGGAAAAGGAAGACCCAGGGAACACCAGGCCAGTCACTCTCACCTCTGTGTCTGGAAAGAGCATGAAGCAGATCTACCTAGAAACTGTGCTAAGCCACATGGAAAAAAAGAAGTGACTGGTGATAGCCAACATGACTGTGTTAAGGGCAGATTGTGCCTGACAAATCTGGTGTCCTTCTGTAATAGGGTTACAGCATTGATGGATAGGGGAAGAGCAATTGACATCACCTACCTCAACATGTGCAAAGCATTTAACAGTGTCCAAAAAGACATCCTTGTCTGTAAATTGGAGCGAGAAAATAATTTGATGGATGGACTACTTGGTGGGTAAAGAATTGGCTGCATGGTCATACCCAAAAAGTTGCAGTCAATGGCTCAATGTCCAAGTGGAGATCAGTAAAGAGTGGTGTTCCTCAGGGGTCAGTATTGGGACCAGCACTGTTAAAGATCTTTGTTGGTAACATGGAAAATGAGACTATGTATCACTTCAACCCAAGCTTTGTGGTGTAGTTGACATGCTGGAGAGAAGGAATGCCATCCAGAGAGAACACTTTGACAGGCTTGAGAGGTGGTCCTGTGTGAACCTCATGATCAACAAGCCAAAGTGCAAGGTGCTGCATCTGGATTGGGGCAATCCCAAGCACAAATACAGCCTGGGTGGAGAATTCATTGTGAGCAACCCCGAGGAGGTGTTGGGGGCATAATCTGGGGGTATTGTCTGATGAGAAGCTTCACACGAGCCAGGAATGTGCACCTGCAGCCCAGAAAGCCAACCATATCAAAAGAATGCATCAAAAGATAACCATATCAAAAGCAACCATATCAAAAGAATGCATATCAAAAGGCTACATCAAAAGAAGCGTGGCCAGCAGGTCAAGGGAGTTGATTGACTGCCTCTACTCTGCTCTTGTGAGACACCACCTGTAGTACTGCATTCAGCTCTGGGCCCTCCGGCACAAGAAGGACATGGACCTATCAAAATAAGTCTAGAGGCGATGAGGATGATCACCTGTCCTATGAAGAGAGGCTGAGCGAGTTGGGGTTGTTCAGCCTGGAGAAGGGAAGGCTCTCAGGAAACCATATAGCAATCTTCCAGTACCTTAAAGGAACTACAAGGAAGCTGAGGAGGGACCCTTTTTCAGGGAGTGTAGTGATAAGAGAAGGAGTAATGTTTTTAAGCCAAAAAAAAAAAAAAAAAAAAAAAAAAAAAAAAAAAAAAAAGTTAAATTTAGATTAGATATTAGGAAGAAGTTTTTCACAAGTTTTTCACTCAGATGGTGGTGAGGCACAGGAACAGGTTACCCTGAAAAGCTGTGGATTCCCCATCCCTAGAATTGTTTTAGGCCAGGTTGGATGGGGCTTTGAGCAACCTGATGTAGTGGAAAATGTTGCTGACCATGGCAGGGAGGTTGGAATTAGATGATCTTTAAGGTCTCTTCCAACCCAAACTGTACTCTGATTCTATGAGTCTTTCTCAGTCTTTTTTTACTTAAAAAGAGGTTATATAAAATATGGAGAGTGACTTTTTACTCAGGCAGATAGTGATAGGACAAAGGAGAATGCTTTTAAGCTAAAAGACAGGAGATTTATGTTTGATGTTAGGAGGAAATTCTTTACTCAGTGAGTGGTGAGGAATTGGAACAAGCTGCCTAAAGAAATTTTGGATGTCCCATCCCTCAAGGTGTTTAAGGTCAAGTTGGATTGGCCCTGGGTAACCTGATCTAGACAGTGGCATCCCTGCCCATGACAGAGGTGTTGGAACTAGATGATTTTTAAGGTTCCTGATAACCCAAGCCATTCTATGATTCCATAATTCAATAATTCAGTGATTTGTGATCTATTATTATAGGAGAGATGTCTCTATGATAAGCCCACAACTAATTTTACATAGCAAAAACGAGCATTTTTATTACAGACATTAATACACAAAATGGCTTTGCAGATGTACACATTAGAAATTTTGTTGTTTATTGATTTACCAGTCTAAATGATACAGACTGCATGGATAAAGTTTATCAGTTGGCAAAAACAGAATGATATGGATGCCATCACTACATTAGGTTGCTTTCCACTCCCTGGACTGAACAGCCAGCGGGCTAGTCATGGGAGACTGGCAAAGAACTTTTGGCATAAATCTATTTAAAGGTTTGGATTTGCACCTTCAAAACAAAATCAAATTAATGATTGATATGAATTTGTTCTCCAATAGTTGATATAACCCGAAGGAACATTGTGAATAGCTCAAGCTTTGATCCATCCTCAGTGTTTTTACAGAAACTTTCAGGTAAGCTTAATGTAGGACTAAGTCTCTTATTTCTTCAAAGCAATTTCCCATGAACCTCATTCTCATAAAACTGCTGTGGTCATGGCAAAGAAGGAGCTGTAAGATTTTTTCCATTAGTCATATCTCATGCTAGAGATCCTAAGTAGCTGGAAAAATAATTACGAATATGATGTATGAAATGGAAAGAAAGGCATTCCCTTGGCCCTGAAAATTCCTGAAGGATCCATCCATATAAAATTCCTATTGTACACTTAAACAATTTAAAAAAAAAAAAAAAAAAAAAAAAAAAAAGTTCATCATTAGAGCAGTATTCCTTGAAGAAGAAAAAGGTAAAAGCTGATATGTTTTGCTTTAAGATCAGATGCATCATTTCCTTTCATTTATCTACACTGAGCATTTTTCTCAAATTTGCATTATATAGTCATTCCATCAGTCACAGAAAGAGAGTGATGTTAGAAAGAAACATAAGGATTTATTTCATTAGTTTTAATTTGAATTATCTTTCATAGAAAATTTCTAATTATGTCTATAAGGTAATTAATAAAGTAGGATTAACATAGTTTTTTGACAACAACAGTCTTGTTGAACTAAGTGGGGAGCTATGATGAAGGAAGGCAAGGTGTTTAGTGTTCAACTTAAATTATGTAATCACATTTTTTCAGACTTAATCATAAGTTTCAACAATTCAAAGTTCTGTTTAGCAAAGCTCATAGTGTGTACAACCGTTCTTCTTATGCCTTAACACACGTCTCATTTTTAATATAAATGATTTCATATAAAAACATTTTCAGAAGCTGTGTGAATATGGTATTCTATATTCCTATACCCTAACCATGTAGGGAAAATTCCAGTGAGATGGGTTGGTGTGATAGCTCCTCTGTGACAGTGTAATTATTTTTCGTTTTTTTGTTTGTTTGTTTATGCTGTAGCAATTAGGATTTCAGGCAATGAGATAAAACAATATAATACTAGACTGGCAGTCAATCAGATCACTATCACTTCAAAGACCATTTAAGAAGATCTACTTTTTTTATTATTTATATAGCTCCATAGTTCATGGTGCTACATAGACCAAGTCAAAGACAGATTCCCTGCCCCCTAAGAGCTTACAGTCTAGGCAAGCAGAACAGGAGAAGATAACAGGCAGAGGACAGAGAGAGAGGGGTAGTAAATGAAGAAACAGACAGTAGATTACAGTCACATGAAAAACTAGTGTGTTTGTCTTGGTGGAAATAAACTGGGGAGATGAGGTGCTTGAGTAACATTATTTTTAATTAGGACTACATATTGTAGGAAAGACATAAGAAAAAGGTTTTAAAAATGTTTGAAAGGAAAAGGACACCAACATGCTTGAGGTTGGAAAGTAATGATCTTGGATGTCAAAAAAGTCAACCTTAGCAACTTCTTCTTTTCCTTTACACCCTTGAAAATATGACAAAAAGTACAAATTCTCCTGCACACTTTTTGGTCATATTTTGCTTTTAATATTGTATCAGTACACAATTTTCTGAATACAGTCTTTGCTGATGTATTGGACAAAATCTTGATTACTCTGAAATAGGAGTTTTGTTACTGCTTTCAAAGGAGCCAGAATTTCAATCATTAGGTTTTGTGACTCAATGTATTTGAAAACTTTGGTGTATTTGGAGACTAAGTTAAGTTGTGTCTGAAGTAGTTGAAATATTTTTCTAATATCTTTACTATAATGATAATACAGAAATTATTTTATAGCATTATCATTTACCTCTGTTGTGTGCCATTATCTCTGCTCATGACATATTTTCACTGAAAACATTTTGATTTTGTAGTATAACATGACATTTCTCCTAGTTCACTTGGAGGGTTTAAGTTTTGGTGGTTGTTGTTTTCCTGCTTTGTTTTGTTTTTCCCTTTGTGAATTATGTTATTTCCATTCTGAAATGTTAACTAAATAATGTAACAGGGCTGAAGAATGCTATTTCATGTGGGTTTTTTTTTGGAGGGGTTAGAGCATGAGTATGGATGAAGGCAGGAAGGACTAGTGCACAGAGTCCCAATTAATATAAACATTAAAAACAAAACAAAACAAAACAAAAACAAAAAACAAAAAACAGGTTCTTTCAAACCTACACTGAAGACTTCAGCTTAAAATTAAGATAGAAACTTCAAAAAGTAATATCTCACACACAAAACAAAACAAAACAAACAAACAAACAAAAAAAACAGATACACCCTGGATATGCTCATATTTGTGTTTATGTAATAGAAGAATACTATGAAAATAGCCTGGTGATGTATATAGTAGGCCAAATCCCCAATAAAGCACCATATTTCTGTTGAAGGCATCCAAGTGTTTGGCCCAGAATTTTTTCTACTAGTCTTCCTTCACAAATGATATTAATCATATTAATCAAAAAGATAGTGTTTTTTTTGTTGTTGTTGTTTTTTGTGTGTGTATGGGTGATTTCTTCTATAATATCCATATAACTATCTATTTCTATATAACCATGCTGAGGCAACCTCAAATCTCAATTGTGTGTCTAGAGAATCTTTAATATTATTTTTTATATATATATAGTTTTTAATAAAGTTCTCCTTTCAGTGTTTTTACCTGCAATTGCCATGTACCAGGTACCACCATAAAATTGAGATATAGCTGCTTTAAAGATCTTTATAGTGACATTCAGTCAGAGAAGTATTGATCATCCTGTCCTTAGAATTCAACAGACTAATTGATCTATTATATGAAACCATGTAAAACAGTTATATACAGATAGATTCTGAATCTCCAGGGGCAGCAGTTACTTAATTGATTTAAATTGGTTTAGTTCCGTTGACTTTAATGTCACTGTAGAAATTTGTACTATATGAGCATTCAGAAGTCTTCCAAAATGAGGAAGTTTTCTTCAGAACAGATGATTTCCATCAAAATAATGAAGGAAAAATGAATCATTGAATCTTTTTGAGTAAAAAAAGTACTAGCAGTGTTTTCTATTACTTTGGGGTTCAACTGTTTGTTATTTTTTTTCTCTTTAAGTGTCTTATATTCATGTGAAAAATGCATAAATAATTATTAATGTACCAAAAAAAAGTAACAGTTTGAATTAGCATATATTTTTAAGAAATGCTATTATCCTACTATGAATCTGTGGAGCCATGCATTTCTAGTCTGGATTTTAAGTACAAATCCGTAGTTACTTTGTATGTTTGCTTTCATAATGGAAGGCTGAAATTCTCACTGAAATCCTAATAAAGCCACGCTACTTCAATGTTAGGAGTCATATTCTTTTAAGGATCCTTACATATTGAAATATTTGGGATGTACTCTACATCCACATTTACTTTGTCTCACATAAAGGTTAATGAAAATTAGCCATGTACATCAAGTGGAGAATGGAACTCCTGCTTATTTCAACACTTGAAATGGAGAAAAAAAAAAAAAAAAAGAAAAAAAAAAAAAGAAAAAAAAAGTTTGTCTGAATATAATACAGCATTTTATTTCATGATCTTACAAATTTTATTGTAAATCATCAAACAAACTCAATAGCCATTTTTTTTTTCCATTCCAAACCATCATAATTAGGAGTTTTCATTACGAAGTATGACAATTATTTTTTTCCCCCTTTGTATTTTAAAGAACTAACTTAAACTTAAATATGCATTACGTAAGCATACTAATTTTCAGAATCTTTGCTGAAGGTGTTTTTATCTTGTTTTTACTTCAGACAAAGATAACTTGTTCTTTGTTATCACATAAATGGGGATGAAACTCTCACAAACATCAGAGCTTTTGCTTTCTCAGTCCCTATTCACAATGGAAATGGCCAGCTCAGTCTCTATGAAGATTTATGGAACTGGGTAGTAGACACAAACCTCCCTACTTCCCCCCAAATTTCATTATATAGTTTCTAAAATTTGGGTTATATATCTTATACTCCTGTCCTAGAAAGATGATGAGAAGATTAAATTAAGCCCCAGAAAATAAATGATCTCATTACTCACCAATGACAGATTATTTATGATAATTGTAAGGTTGTTTTTTGCTTGTTTGTTTGTTTGTTATGTTTTGTTTTGTTTTTAAATAGCCAAATTATTAAATTCCATATAAAGACCATCTTGATAATCTTTTTTGCTTGACATAACATACCGACATAGCCATCATATACACTTTTTTTGTTGAGATACACATAAATTTACAGTAGCTGGAAGTACAAGATTCAGCATCTGTAGGGCAGGATGCTGAATCAAACTGTTTCAAACTGTTATGTCCAGGAACTCACCACAAGCAGGACATAAAAATTAACTTTGTAGCAACTAAGAGCCAGATCCTGCAAAAACGTATCATGATGTATGGGTTTCCCTCAGAAAACCTAGCAAATTTTATGGCCACATATTTAGTGGCAAGAATCAGGAGGACAGGACACTAAGTTGTAGCTGTTATAAGTACCAGTACCAACAGAAAGTACTGTACATATGTTGTTCAAATCACACAGCAAAACCAAAATAACTAAAACTGACATAATTTTAATGCTTTTTCTTTTTTTTTTTTTTTTGTTTCTTATTTATTTTTTTTATTTTTTTTTTTTTTTGCATTGGATTCAAACGGCAAACTGAGTGCACTTTAATTGTTATCACAATGTGGTCAAGAGGTCTGTGTCTTTTACCGTTTACACACAATTGTTCATGACAGCATGTTATCAGCCTAGTGGAAACCAGGGGTGTAGCATGGTAAGCAGTGGTGGTAGTGCACCTAGTTTTTATATTATCTAACTTGAAAATATGACTCTTCTAAGATTCCTTTTTCTTGATAAAAATAGTTTTCACCAAACGTTGGTGGTGCACACGCACTACCATTCATGCTTGGCATCACACCCCTGACAGAAACACATGTCCTTATTTTGTTGATAAAAAGTATTACAAAAATTTCCATACAAAAACTATTTTCATAGAAATCTTGCATTTCCACAAATAAACCTGAACATTTTTTTTTTTTTTGAAAAAAAAAAAAAAACTGCTCAAGAATTTTGTTCATTTAGTACTGTGACTGTACTGAAAAATGCAGTCCTCCTTAAAGTTCTCTACATTCACTTCTCTTAGGTGACCCATCCTACTTCCAACATTAGCGAGAATTGCACAGGCTCCATTGAGTTCAATTAGTAGCAGGAACAAGGGCTTCAAAACACATTCAGACTAAAATGTGAGCCCTGTATGCGTGAAACACACTTTTCCTCCCCTTCCTCCCTCGCCCCCCCCCCCCCCCCCCCCGCTTCATAGTTTAAAAAAAAAAAAAAAAAGTAATTGCTTTTATCTAAAGATTGTAAGATACATTCCTTTGTACTCACAAAACTTTTATTCATCTAAATTTGGGTCAAAATTATGGATTATTTTTGTTGATGGTTTTTGTTTGTTTCTTTGTTTGTTAGATCACAGTTCCAGCCCAGGTGAATCATCATTGTTGGCTTTTTTGTCTGTTTGTTTTTGTTTTGTTTTAATTATTATTTATTTACTTAGTTCAGTGACACAGACAGTCCAGAAAGCAGCTGAGCATTCCCATATTTATCCTTCTGTTCATGGGATTCATGTTTCTTTGCTTTAACATTTCTTCCATCCAGTAAGCTCATATTGCCTGTACAGATGGCAGTTACAGTTACCTACTCTTCCTATGCTTGGAAGTTCTGAAGAAAGTATAGTTTTTTGTTCCATTACAGTTCTGAGATATTACTTTTACTAGACTCCTTCTGTGGTTAGTAGCATCTCAGATATTTATTCTCCATCTCCTGGCAACAGTTGAACTTTAAAAGGAACCTGTAACTTCTCACTGAGACTGCATTTGAAACCAGCCACAAAACTCACATGGAACTTTCATTCATTCAGAATGGTGGAAACCCATGACGAACAGTGTAACCCCGCATAACTTGGTTGATCCATGATGCTTGTGATTCGAGTCTGGCCATTGCAACTGCTGAGATCACAGAGTCTCTAGTTCATAGACACAGCGGTATGAGGTAACTCATTTTATTTTGCACAGGTTGCATATTTCCACAGGAAACATTCTCGCAAGGTTGTTTGGAAAAAAGACGTCAGTTTGTGCTTGGGGTATTTGGCTTCCCAGCTCTATGCCATGGTTTCTTTACCTGGCAGCCTTCTGTCATTAAATGTGTGCATGTTGATAACTTCTTCTGTTTTCACAATAACGGGGGCCTGTGGCTTGTGTTTTAATCGACGCTGACACTTCAGAGACATCCTTAGCTCCTCTACCATGGCACTACAGAAGGACCTCTAGAGAGGAAAATAGAGTAAAAAGAAAAAAAAAAAAAAAAAAAAAAAAAGAAAAGAAAAGAAAAGAAAAGAAAGAAAGAAAGAAAAAGAAAGAGAAAGAGAGAGAGAAACAGAGAGAGAGAAAGAGATAGAGAGAGAGAGAAAGAGAGAAAGAGAGAAAGAAAGAGAGATAAAAAGAGAAAGAGAGAGAGAGAAAGAGAGAGAGAAAGAGAGAAAGAAAGAGATAAAAAGAGAAAAAAAGAGAAGAAAAAAAAAAAAGGAAAAAAAAAAAAAAAAAAGAAAAAAAGAGCCACATCTGTAAGAAATGTCTAGCTGCAATGCCTAGAAGCAGATTCATTCCTTTGGCACAGCCATGTCAGTCCTGTAAGTTTGCTTTGTCTCAGCCTGGAGCTCATAATAAATTACCATCTTTTAAATATGCATTGCATAATAATTAAAATGACTTATCAAGCTGCAGTGACTCACTGAAAAATTCACCTTGTCTCTACAATTATTTATCTGCCAGCTACTGACTATACATGCACATGATACATAAAAATATTTCAAACAGATGTCCTGTTGACACAGTTTTGCCTTATAGGACAGTATCTGAATGTAACGTGTATATTAGGTATTCAGTAAAATTTCCTTTACCATATTTCAACTTAATACATTTCATTTCCATATGGTTTAAATAGCTGTTCCTTAACAAAACAATAAGCCTCAGAGTAGGAAATTTACCTGTTTAACTACTGTTAAAATGCAGACCTTTTAATGAAATAAATCTACTACCTTATTTCCAATATCTTCTTTATCTAAACACTTATTCCACTACTGAATACCATTTATGAAGAATATATCTGCAAAAAATATTTTGTTTCATTCCATCTTTACCAAGAGGATAGTGTGAGAAAAACAGGTTATAAACATCTTTTCATCACCTCAAAGCCCTTTTTTTTTTTTTTCAGTGCAAGAAATTTGAAAAGTAAAATAAAATCTCCCTTATTACCCTCATGTGACTGAATTCTCAACTGCTGAATGGGCGTTGCACTGTTAGCCCTTCCTCAGTCTGAGAATTGAAGTATGGAATAAATATGGAGGTAGAGAAATCTCCGTTTTGGGTGTCTGTTTCACTTTTAACACATGCTTTAACTTAAATGTTTTCCAACTAATGGAGGAATATATTAATCAAATAATTAATTCCAAAACCCAAGATTTTATGACAAGCCTCTGACAAATCGTTTTACCCAAAGCAAATACAAAGTATAATCTAATCCTTTGAATTCTGGTTTCTTAATAAATGGTCTACAGTCCACAAAATTATTTTAAAAATTAAAGAAGGAAGACATAGCGCCTGGAATTATACTAAGTACATGTTGATCATTGACTTGTTGTGATTAGTGATCAGCAATCAATATATAATCATTTAATTTCTCTTCTGACTCAAGAACTGTCAAAACTGTTAAATCTCCACTGCTCATACAAACCTAGAGTTTGGAGATTAGGTCCAGAAAGCATTTAAGCACCTTACCCTACCTAATTCTTTGGAGGACTCAAGGGCTGAAGGCATTCTGAGTAGTAAAGTACTCTGTTATCCACATTAAACATTACAGGTTTGTCATTTGACCATTATCATAAGAACTTCTGCTAACACATTGTTTAGTTCTAGAACCCATCAGATCATCAAGCGTTCCATGGCTAAAATCCATGATTCAGTTGATGTGCTCTGAAGTGACCTAACAAATAAAGTTTCTCAAAAAATATAGCAACTGCTAAAGGACATGTGGCAGACATTGCAACCTTTTTCTATGCAGCCGTTCATCAGCTGGAGCATGTGATCTGAACTTGAGACACATTTGAGAGTGTCAGTTCAACAGCATCTTCTGCCAGAGAGAGATCTAAACTAGTGTTTGTCAGCAGAACATGGTCTAAGACATTAGACCATGTCAGGGTAAAAACACTTGCAGTTTCCTCCTACTGATCCTGTTCCATTTCACATGGAAGCAGTGAACAGAGGCAGAGAGGGAGAAAGGGAAGGAAAGAGAATGCAGGCAGTTCTGGAGATCAGGCACTGGGGCACTCAGTGGCAGAGTCTCAGTGATGTTTAATATTTTAATGGAAAATTCTGTTTAAAGTAGAAAAATAAATATAAGATGCAAGAGGTAGCTGTCTCAAACATGGGATAGAACTGAACTTGAATCCCCCAAATCCTGAACAAATGCTCTCTTCTCTAATCTTTCGCATGAGCAGGGTAATAGGCAAGAGAGAAGGAAATGGTAATCTTCTGGCTGTGGTACCCTTCTTTTCAAACACTTTTTTCTCCAGAAGAGTTTGAAGTAAATTTTGACACTTAGTCAGCTTGTGAGTTAAAGGTTTTAGCCACCTACAACTAAAAAAAGTTTGAAGTTTTAAATCCAAAGGACAGGAAGGTCTTTCTCTTTGGTGTATGGTCAGGCATAACTCCTTCAGAGGCTAAAGTTTAAGACAAAATTAATTATTTCCCTCTGGCTACATGAAGCAAGTTCTGCAATGGACACTCATTAACAATCCCTCTTCAAAATTTTCCTGTGCACTAGGATGAAATAAAAGATGAAACTTATGGCTTTCATTGTGGGAATATGTTAGCTAAAATTTCTAAATGAATACTCTGAGCCATAATGCATCCAATCTTCATGCATAAGGTATTGTTGATTAGCACTGTGTGAAAGCAGGAAACTGTATCTCCTTTTCATCCAGCTGTATTTTGAATGGAAACATTCAATTCTTGTTGATTTCTTCATTTTAAAGAGTGCTGTTGCTTAAGATGAGAACTGCAGTTATGATTATGGAACTGAGATTAATCTTGAAATCATCAGAAATTGCAAGATTTAATTTGGTATTCCCTAATGTCTCAGATGTGAAATTGCTAAGGCTTGTAGATTTTGGCATTTTCACTATGTGTAGAACATAGCACATAACTTATGAATTTCACAAATAATCCATTAAAAAACAAATGCCACAACACTCAGTGTTTCATCACCAGCAGCTATTATATGGCTCTCACCTCTGAAATTAAAGACCTAACTGAAACATTCTTGGGCACTTAATTCTGAAGCTTAAAAACGGTTCATTAGCACTTAACACTTTCTAGATTTTATCCCTTGCCTTCTCTGCCAAGACATCGAACAGAAGTGGTAAAACAGAGTGAATCCTTCTCAAGCTCAATTCACCAAAATCTTTTGCACAGAAATGAACACAGTTATTAAAGGGTATCAACTTTTAGACCCTATCAGTATCAACTGGATTACAGTCAATGGCCGAGAAATAAGAAGATGCATGTACTTGATGTCAAGGTTCTGAAATATCCTGAAAACAAGATCTCAAGAAAATTAGCAAAATACTTTATCTGAAAATTTTACTTGGATTTGTAAATTCATTAATATGAACTCCACTCCCTAAAATGAGAATTTTTGGCAAAACTGACAGTCTTAAAAAGGCAGTTAACACAATTTTGTGATAATTATTTTATCTAGAAAATTATTCCATCCTGTGTTTTCAAATTATGTTGTATAAGCTCGTGCAAACTTATCTCTGTACACTGTTTGAAATATATGATTTAATTACTTCATTTAGTATGTTTTTTTAGGTATGGTATGTATTTTAAAATTTAATTTGTCTGGAAAGAGTAAACATTATTATCTCCCAAACAGTACCATCGTTTGGTAACATTTTAAAAAATAATGCAAATCACTTTGTGATTTGGATCCTTATTTTTCTTTGGGTTCTATCTAAGAGATATGACACATGGAAGCGTTTTCCCCACATATTTCAAAATCATGTTCAAAAAGATTTACAACAAATTACTTCATGTTTGACCTTTGTTATTTGAATATATATTTTCTTGTCTCATTTTGATTCCAATCTGAGTACATTCAGTATTTTCTACACAGCTAAACTTTGTGTTCTCACACTTTGAGAATATACCTTTTGGAATAACAAGATGTGAAATACAGAAGCATCTCTATAATACTTTTTTTTTTTTTTTTTTTTTTTTTGGGGGGGGTGGTAGATAAATTCAGGCATGATTTTAGAAAATATGATCCAATATCTCAATACTGATATCATCTAACCATTTTTAGGGGAAAACAGCAAAAAGTTTATAGAATTTATGGACTGTATTTCAGAAATTACTGTATACCATGAAAATGAGCTCTTCTAATGGATATTACAAGATCCTTCTCTTAATGCAAAACAAATAACCTTTTGCCCCAAGGTACCCTCCACACTGCAGGCACATTACAAGAACATCAATTGTTACTGATTTTTTACCAACCCTTACAAAATATCGTTGTCTTCCTAAATGCTACCAGAAAGTAATGTTGCCTCCAAGTCACCTTAGACACAGTCAGATAGTAGAAGAAAAGTAGAAGGAAAGCATACAGATCTCTGAACACAAGCACAGTTAAGTGCAACTCTTTTGTGGTACCAAACACCATAAAACATTAGAAAATAGGGCTACAATTCTAAGCAGAGAATTCACAGAAGAAAATTTTAATCAGCAGCTAATTTTAATCAACAGTTCTTAGACTTAACAGAAAGCAATTCTGAAAAAAACTCATCTCCTTAAGTGTGAATAAGTAACTGATACCTCTTTCATTCTTTGTCACAGTTGACAGCTCACAAATCACATAGAATCAAGATAACTGTTTTTCAGAATGTAATAATTGTTTACAATCTATTTACTAGCAAGCTTGTGCATGACTACAGCCTAAAAAAAAAAAAAAAAAAAAAAAAAAAAAAAAAAAGTATCTTTGCATGTAGATATTAATAAGAAAGCTAAACAATATTTAACTGTTTTCATTACACTACTAGAGTTTAGAAAGGTAATTAGAAATCGTATTAACATGTTAGACACACGGTTATGATACTACCATCATAAATTTTACTTTTAATGTCCTACAAAGCAAAACAAGAAGATAGGAATGGCAAGCCTGCATCGCTCTTACCATTCTGAGTTAAGTGAATAACATTGTTTGTTTTAAATATAAAAGTCTCCAAATGTATGCTCTTTTATAGATTATTTTTTTCCTCTTTAATGGATTTAATATAAAGTTGGCTGTCAATATTCTGTACAAAACTAGATTTATTCAGAAATTCATTACTTCCAGTCTTGCATGTCACATATTATTTGAAGCCTTGTTAAATTTTCTTAAAGGAGTAGCAGCCCTAATCCTGCATATTCTTGTTATGTTATGGGTCAGTGTTCTAGCACTTAGTAGGACATATCAATCAAAACACTTTTCATCTTCCTGAAGTTAACTGAAACTGAGTGCACAGCTCTGCCCTGACCCTTCCTTCTAATCTGTTTCTCCTTCCATATGCCAGGGATTCTGAATGTGTATATGAAAAAATTGTCAATCTTAAAGCCCTAGACAGAACAACAAATGTTAAGAATTTTTACATAGAATCACAAAGAGATGAGCAACTAATAGAATTAAAATAAACTTAGAGAAAGATAGACCGTATTTCAACTGTAGCTGAACCATTACTTTTTAAAATAAAGCATAATTGTAAAGATTAGATTTCTAGTTCACTTAGTTGTATACCTAGTTTTATAATGAAAATCATATGCACATACACACACACATATATGTATAATATCTATATATACATAATATGGTTATATTAAAAATATTTTTCCACACATTTCTGATGTAGTATATTTTCAAATCATAGCAAGTGTAATATACAGGTACATTGAAAACTAATTTCACATCAATTAGGTGAAAATATCACCAATATATTATCAATTACCATTTTAGCAATTGGTGTTTTTTTGGTAGGAGGAGAACTGTGAGCCATTTTAAGTTAGTTTCAGGACAAAATATATGGAAGATTTCATCACCTGTCATCAGCACAGACATCAAAATCTAGCAAAATCAAAAATATAATTAATAATATAATTCCATAAAGTAAGTTAACCATAATTTCTAAGATGTTGAGAACGTTAGAATTGTTCCAGGCAGCTGGTGAAGCATGATGTGCTTCACACTGGAACTGACTTGAACAATGATTATTTCAAGGACTTTTCTAGCTATCTTATGGAGAGAATCAACAAGACTGATGGTACCAGCACTTTCTGCAACAAAATAACAGTTCTACAACCTGCAATAATCTTCTGAGTTTTAGAGTTGTAAGTTGAACTTCAATGATATACATTATACATGATATACGTTATATGTGACATACATTATAAGTAATATACTATATAAGTTTGGACCAGCTCAGTGGTGGTCCAAACCAACCAACCAATCAATAAACCCAAATCCACACTACCACACACAAAAAAAAAAAAAAAAAAAAAAAAAAAAAAAAAAAACAACTCTTCCAGCACAGACTGTTAATATCTCTCTGGGACAAAAAATTCCAGATTGCCTTAAATTACCTAATTTCCTACTTAATAAGTTACCAATTCATGTCCAAAATCCAAATTCAGCAACTCTACAATTCTAAAGTATATTCCTTGACAAAATAACATACTCTGGCGAATTAGATAGACTTCTTGTAAAGAAACTCTGACTCCATTTAAAGTCTTCTGAAACCATTCAACTTGGTTTCCAGCCTAAGTGCAGCCTAGCAGCTACACTAGCTCCTGAAGCTGATAGGGAACTCATATCACTGAAGAAAGCTTTTTCAAAGGTGGCTTAATTTAGCTTCTGCCAGCAGCCTTTCTGACCATTGCGCTGATCATGATGGTTTTCTGACTCACCTGTGGACCTAGGCTGGGGCAGATGGGATTGCACTTGTGTGGTTCCACTTTTTCCTCTCAGAGAAATCCCAGAGGATGGCATAGGGTAATTGCTCATCAGCCCCGAGGGCTCTCTCTCATGCAGGATTCCACAAGGTTTCATCCTGTCATCTCTCCTTTTAACATGTATAAGAGGCCACTGGGGAGATAATGAAATAATTTGGGCTGTGGTGTCATCAGCATTCAGATGATTCACAGTCCTATTCTCTTGTCAGACCAGGATGGTGCAGTCATTTTGTGCTTCCAGAACCTGGCTGAAATAGGGGTATGATGCAAGTTTACTCCCACAGAGTAAACATAGGTGCTATGTTGCACAAGTAAAGGGAAACATTCAGAAGTTATCATCTACCCTTACTACTCAGTTCCACCTCTTGTGAGAGAGGTTTATAAGTCTCTCTCCAGGTTCATGAATTTGGGTCTGGGTTTCCAAATTGGATCAGTGGCAAGTACAGTTTGACATCTGGGTTTAGATCAGTGGCAATAATTTCTACAGGTGTAAAGCTTGCCGCATCAGTCCAGGTCCTCTTCCAGAATGGAGTGGTGCAGTCCCTGGAACTTCCCTGGAACAATGGCTACAAATGACTACCAGATGTTCAGTAACTGCTGATACCAATTCATACCACTTCAGACATATAAATGGCACTGAGAAAATGGCATATACAGTAGTGCCTATCTGATTTAGAATGATATCCAATGTAACATCTTAAAAGTTCAATATCTTGTGATCACAGCTGTGTAGGATACTTTTTTGACTTTCAGCAGAGATGATCCTGATTACACTGAAATCAGCCACATGAGATCACCCACTGGCTGTGAAAGTTCGTTCACCTATTCAATCATTTTTGATCCTCAGTGTAAAGTCATTTCGTGTTTGTCTAAGGAGGGTCAGGTTTGTTGATCTTCAGGCATGGTGAAAGGAAGTGATAATGATATGTGATCAGTCTTTTAGAGTATAAATCTATCTGGATTAAAATGTTTTATGTATCACAATATAGTTTAATTTGAAAATAAACAGCCCATCTCACAGAGCCACTTTAGAAAATCCATACAACTTGGCGAAGTATGTCTGTATCTAACCACCTTTTTTTTTAATGTTGTCTGAGCTTAAATCCACGGTACATTATTCACTATAAAAATACATTCTATTTTTATAGTTCAGTGTGATAGTATAAATTTAACACAAAATCTGGCATGGCCTCAAATCATGTTGAACAGAGAGAGACTATTAGTATTAATTTAATGCCAATGGTTTCTACTGTTTTAGAAACATGATTATCATCACATTGCACTACATAATATCAAAATGGTTAGAATCAGTTTCTTTATAATTACATGGTTTCATTTGGCAGTCTAGAATAAATGGAAGTGCTTGTTGCTTTGCTGGCTTATGCTGAAGTGAAAGTAACCTAATTCTGATGAACTAAACTTTCATTTAAGCTTGCTGATTCAAATGTAGGTGTGAAATATCTTGATATTATTGTTAAATGTTTATACTACATTTAGCTATAACATAGCTGATTGATTCAAAATGAAAATACTAATATTTATATACTAAAATATTTGTAGATGTGACACACTAATGTAATATTTAGGGGAACACAGAAAAATTAGACATAAATGTTTTATAATGACTTTTTTTTCCTTGAGAATTAAAAAATAAAATTAAAAAATATCAGGGGAGCCAATAATTACATACTTTGAATGTTTCTTCTTTCTACTGAAGAGTGGAAATGAAGAGTAGTTGCTATAAAATAAATGACACATCAAGTTTCTCAACAATATTTATAAAACTTCAAATTCTCTGTGCCAAACATAAAATATCCCATAACTGAAACCTGTAGTTTCAGGTGAACATCCTTGGAGTGATAGTGAGCCACTTGAAATCACATTACCACTGCTTTTGCAGTGGACAGTTCTGTGTACATTTCCAGTCTTTGGTTCTTGGTTTCCTGAATGATACCACTTAAGAAATTCAAAATACCTCTGTAGGAAGGTCCACTATCAAATAGATTTTAAATAGACTTGTTGAGCTACAGTCAAAAAACAAAATAGAAAACTCATTTTTAATGTTTTATTGTTTGAAAATGATTTTTAAAATGACATAGTGAATTGACCTTTTTTTCAATTTCTGCTTTTTCCTACCCTTTTCTATAGAAGATATTTTTCTCTGTGTGTTGTTGGTTTAACAGTTCTTGCCATTAGAAGATAATACCTAGGTGGTTTCCATGAGGGCATTTATTTATAATTAATATCTCATCCTCAAGTAATCTGAACAAATACACACACACACAAACAATACAAGGCTATACATCCACATATAGTGCTCAGTGGAATGAGCACTAGAATGAGCACAGGATGATAGAAGTTCCCAATTTTCTAACTGCATATGTGCATATCTATGCATAAAGTTGAAAAAAAAAAATCCTCTTATGAATTGTCACAGCTACTGCTCTTTCTCCCAGCCAACATTAAAAATTCTGAGGTTACTCCATTACAAAATATGACATGGTAATACAGATGACATCACTGACTCTATGTTGTATAAGTTACTTGGGATATAAATCCCAAAGCTTTTACTTTGATTTACCATTAATTCCCACTTTTTTTTTTTTTAATATCTTTATTTATTTATTATTGTAACCTGAGTAACACATTTTTCAACTTTAAAATCTTTTGAATTTCCTTCTCTGAAAGGGGAAAAAAATTCTCTGTGCTGGGATTTACTCTGGGGTTGCCCCAAAACTATTAGAAACTACTGTCCCAAATATTTGACTTTTGATATTAAACTATTAGAAATATTCTCTGAACTCCAGTAACACTACAGTTTTTATGAAAGAGATTAATGAAAACTAAATTATTAAAATAATAATAAAAATATGTGGTAAAATAAGAAGAGGTCTTAAAATCTATTTAGGTAAGAAGGGATCCTAAAAATCTTTTGATTTTTCATACAAAATTATTGTAATATGTTGCTTTACATTTTTGTTAGGACAATAACTTAGAAATTGAAATACTGACTTTCCACTATCCTGTTGACAAAGAAACATTCACAATATTCCAATATGTATTAACTTCTTTCTGAAAGACCAATCTGGTTAAGACAAGGTACATGTATGCACTTTGCTCATATCAATTCTAAAAGGAGCCATTCTAAGTCATAATGAATTAAATTTAATAATTCATTAGTAAGTCATAATGAATTAAATTTATCCTGATGCAGACTATAGATAAAGAGCTTGACAAATAAAGCCCATGTTAGCATTTACACTAACTTCATTTAAACAAATCAAGAAAAGCTAAATTGCATTTGAGAAAAGAACAATAAGGGCACAGTATCAACTGTGGTTACAGCACAACAGCTTCTTCATCTCAACCTCTTGCAAAGGTGTGGGTCCATTATGCCAATAAAAACAAATTTCAAGATTACTTTTCAAGCCCATGTTACCTTTTTTTAAAGAAACCATGGCCAGGATAGGTACAACCACTTGCAAGGGTAACAAATGTAATGTTCTATATATATACTTGTCACTGTCTTCAGTAATGCTGTGAACTTTATCCTAAAGTTTTCAGTAGTGAACAAGTACTTTCTACCAAACAGCTTACAGTTATAGTAGTAGCTCCCTGATCATTGTGTGTGAAGGTGGTGTCAAAATAGAGATAATCTCATAAATCTCAGAGAACTTTTTTTCTCTCTCTTTTTTTTTTTTAATGAAAATGAATGAAAGGTGAAGAAATTCTCAAATTGAGACCCATCAACTAATGTATTATGCTAAATATTAATGGTCCACATGCCAATGTTTTCCCTGGCCTTTATGATAATAATATGATCAGTACAAAAATAAATGTATAAAATGTACATAAATCCATGACACATTGAAAAACAGCAACAAAAAAGGATGTAGTAATTGTTTTAGATGGCTTCTGTTTCTAACGTGCTTATTCACTGCCCTCAGAGTGCCTGTTAAAATCAGGGAGCAGGTCATTCACCAGCAAAAGCAATTATAAAATGCAAATGGCAGAGCATTTATAGTCAAGACTGGCTGGATAAAAAAGCTCTACTTAATAACATGTTTCCAAGCAGTTGACATAATTAGATGTTCGTATTATAAATAATAGCAAAGAGTACAAGCCTTCAGCATTTTTTTAAAAGGCTGCAATTAAAAAAAAAAAAAAAAAAAAAAAAAAAAAAAAAAAGTGAGCATTGTGACATAAATTCTATTAAAAAGTAACAATTAAATTTCCCTCTGAGAAAATAGAAGGCACCATCTTGTGGTTACTCTGAAGGAATGCAATTGGGACAGCCTCAGAACTGTCATTTCCTCCAAACCCTTCCCACTGTGTCCACTGGAATATCACAATTCTGCCAGACAAGGGCAATGCTTTCCCATTCCTAATATTCCCTCTCAACCAGTGAGACTAGGTATTGGGCAGGACTAGTGGGATTATTTAGTTCAAAATACATCTTATCCCTTTACTACAGTGTGTGTTTGAGGTATACAATACGGAATTATTGGCAATTATAGAAAAAAAAAAAAAAAAAAAATTCTGAATACTACCATAACCTAATGCCTCTGCAGCCCAGTAAAACTGCATTTTGAACCAGCTAAGATCAGGCACTTCTATTCTTTCTGTCCTTATATTATCAAAACCAAAACATGGTTCTTTTATTCGGTGAGTGTTTGAAATTTATGTAAATTATATATTTTGGTCAACCAGTTAAGTTTGTGTCATCTTCAAAGATATAGTTAGTTTCATATACAGTTCACAGTTAAGCATTCAAAAATTCTTGTTACTTCAGTGGAATCTGCAGTTGCAAGTAAAACACCGTATGTAACCCACATGTATATTCACAATCAATAATGTGTGCCTTGGGTCCAATGCTGCAAACAGCTAAGGACTCATTCACTATATCTATGAGATAAACCATCCAGACTAATCTTTCTCCATTCAGCTGTGTAGCTGAGCAGACAAATATTTACAGAGGCACATTCAATTGTTCCTATCTTCCTTGGGAAATCTATATAAAATGCAATTTAATATCAATGTATTATTTTTATTGTTTTTATAATCAGTTATAAATGAATACTTATTTCAAAGAGGCTAATTTAGCTAGTTCTTATGTTACAATTTGATTGTATAACTCCAGAAACAATTTGTTGGTGTTACTGGTTCATTGTTAGATTTAAACTAGTATTTTGTATTATAGGGAACTTCTGACCAGATCTCCTCTAAGGAAACAAACAGAATGCTGATATGTGTCTCATTTCACATTGTTTGAAGTGCTTAACAGATCAAGATTAATAAAATGTACATATGCTATTTTTTTTTCCCAAGCAGATTTACGTATGACCTGCTGATATCTCAATGAATTCTGAATGGCTATAAATGGTAGCAAATTTTAGTTTTTTTTTTTTTAGATCAGATCTGAATCTTATAGAAAATACCTGGCAAATTAGGACAGTTATTTTTCAAACAAACTGACCATAGTAAGTATTACTGACTAACAGCCTAATGGTGATAACATCCAGAATAATCTTCACTTTTGAAAGGTGTCAATAAAAGAGGAGTTCTTCCATGTCTAGAAAATGCTGTGCTTGCATGGATGCATGGATGGTATTCTGGTTATTGGTATCTGTTTCAAAGAAGGAGTAAAATTAGTGTCCCATATTTCCTGGAGATTTTTTTTAGCACATCAGAAGAATTGATATTCTGAGTCACTTTACTTACAAGATGTAATGTTTTTTTAGAAAATAACACAATTTTGTCTGATGTTTTTCTCAGCTCAGTTCTTTTTGAGACGTCACTCCTCCAAACAGTTTCACACTAACCAATGTCTCTGTTTACATGTGCACTCCAGGATGGGGGCTGACGTCTAAAACACTAAAAAATCATCTAGATTATACACTTAAAATCTGCATTGCTTCCCCACTGCCACAAAGGAAATGCAACTCTATATTTTGTGCATTATAATGCAGACTTATGTGTTAATATGTCCATTTGTATCCCAGGGTACTCCATATATTCAGCAACTGAAGTAATCTAATTTCTTTCATTTCCTTGGTTGTTAATGGGACCTTAACAACCCCATCTTTTCCATCTCCAAATGCTGATGAGCGTTATACAAATGCTGGAATGATAATCTGAGTCTAAAGGGCTGAAACAATAAGTGTTACCATAAAAAGGTGTCTTCTCCCTCCCTGTGAGAAAGCCAAGAATGCGTCATTTGCATGATTTACTCATGCAAACTGACAACAGAAAAGATGTAGGGATTGGAAACATGACAGTCCTGCTTATCTCCCCTTTGGCTGCTGCAATGCTCCTCTCTCCTAGGCAAAGGGGATCTGCTACTTCTGGAGAGGAAGAAAGAAGACATTCATGGAGGTCTCAGGATGCTGGGAGAAAAATGGGTGATGGTGGTTCAGGGAAGGTCACATGCAGGGATCCTGTCATCATTAGTTAGTTAGTTTTATTCTACAAGTCAAGTTCTCGAGAAATTTTACTGTTCTCCTCCTGAGATCAGCATAGTTGGGTGTTATAGAGAGGGGATACAATGGAAGAAATTTGAGATGAGGAAGGAGGTGAGTGGAAAGACCTAATCCTTCCATCTGCTTCAGATTTAATCCTAATTTTTAAAACTACATCAATACTTGATGTATGATGAAACACTTCTGGTAAAAAGCTCAGATACCTCCACTTGTTGCTATATCTATCCATCACTAACAAACAAGATTAAAAAAGAAGCAAATAGATCAAAAAAAAACAAAAGAAATAACAGGGAAAAAAAAAAAAAAAAAAAAAAAAAAACAGAACATAGCAACAACAACAAACCATAGGGCTTAGAGAAACAAGTTATGTTTCTGTAAGTCTTTTCTGTTTACTTCCTCACACAACTTCCAACATGCTGATAGTGTCAAGTTATATATTCACACCCTGCAGAACACTAAAGTACTGATGTTATGAGATCACTATTAAAACTATTTTTCTAAGTGAGTATTTGTTAAAAGTCCAGAAAAGCTAAACCAAATTATTGTCATTAAGAAATCCATATCCACCTTAGGAATGGATAGTTTTGCATGGGGTACTTAGATAATAGTTATCTTTTCTCTCATAAATTAATTTCAGAAACATTACATTTCAAAAGCACTTTTACAGAATGGAATCACCCTAAAGTATCATAAAGGATAGGTTCTTAATGGGCTTTTAACAACTTAATCAAATATACCCATGTTCACACTGTGTTTAGGACCTTGTGATCTCGCACTGCCTTTGTGCGTATTAGAAAAAAATATTTTTAACAATTTATTTATTAAAGGATACTTGCATACTGAAAGGTAGCCTCAAAAGAAGTGATAACAAATCTTAAATTTTCTGAGTAATAATTCAAGTTACAAAAATTCACTAGTAGCATCTGGAAAAAATATAAATATAAATATACTGATTGGATTTACTACTGATTTTATTAAATTAAGAAATTAAGTTACTAAATAGACATACAGGTCTTGCCATAGGTATTAGAAAAAATAAAAATAAATAAATAAAAATAAAATAAAAGCTTATCTCATCTCCATTTTTAAAATACAGAATATATCATAGCAGTAAAATATATAGTTTGAGTTTAGGTTTAAATATGGGCACATACATATAGAGAGATTTATTTGATTTATTCACTATGCAGAAACTATATTTCCACCTAAGAATTTCCCAAGATATTATCAGTGTTGGCACAATTACAGTATTGCAGTTGCAAAAATTGTAAGATGAGATCAAATTAACACTAGAATTTTCAAAACCAAGTCAGTCTGAAATGACAGGACATTATATCATAATCAGTAGTAAACCCACAAAAAATCTTGGTGATGTAAATTTTTCCAGATGGTACCAGGACAACTTTTCAAGTATAAACATGTGAAAGAAAATTTCTATAGAGACATTTGTATATTTTGGCTTTGAGCAACAGACAGTTTTGTTTTTTTGGAAAATCAGAATTATCTGCTGAAGTTTAATTTGTTTCCCATTACAGTTTCGGATTTCTTCTTCATCCATAAAATTAACTGCAGTGAACTTCCAGAAGTAAAAAGCTGTCTTTTTTCAGGCTTGAATAAGAGGAGAAATAGTCACTTGTCCTGAAAGCTGGCTACAATTAAACACATTGAACACAAATTAAAAGCTGTAAATGTAACCTTTGGGTACTTTGCTGTGATCCTTTCTTATATACTGTATTATACGATAAACAATTAAAATGCACCTACATTTTGGCTACCAAAAGTTTAAAATATTATTTAACTAGATCATAAATAGAATACGGAAATAGGAAAAGACAATATTTACCTTTTCCAACTGGGCATTTTTTTTTGATTTGTACAAAAATTCCCCCACTGCCACAAAGACAGAAAGCACCAATCCTGCTGCCAGGACAATAAAGATTCCTCCAATATTCTGAACTCCCAAAGCACTGGCCTCTTTGCTTTCCTCCTCTGGGCAGCCATTGCCTCTCCACCATTTCTCTTTCATCATGTGGAGCTTGCCCTCCTCTTGCAGCTGTAGAATTGCTATAGTGATCTTGTCTCTATATGGAGAACCTAAAGAGATCACAGGGAACATATATTGCAGTGGTGTATATTTTAAAGAAAGTTAGTTACACCTGATAAGAATAAAATGTAATGCGATGAATGCCACAGGGAAAAAATATATATCCTTTTCTTTACAACCATAACATTTATGGAAAAACAAGTACATTTAATCATGGTCCCACTGGTCACACAAGTGCAAACCTACGTACGTACATAACTACATATGTGCAGAACTTGATACAGCTGATGTTGGTTATAAGCCAGGCAACTTGATGAAGCAAGTCTTATCGCATTGAGTCCAATGGTCTACTAAACTATTAAATCCAGCCAAAGAGTGTTCACCTTTTAATTCATATCAGGCTTTAATTATTCTGCAGTAGATTTAGTCTAATATAACTAAATCTACAGGCTGTTGCTTCATAGCTTGCTACCCTAAAGCTGTAGGTCTTTTATATAATAAGTACTTTATACTGTTATTACTTTCTTGCAAGAAAGAAACATCAATTTCTTGATGAAAGAAACATCAAGATACAGCCACAAAAGTCTGTATCTGATACACTGTCAGACAATTACAATTTACAAGATAAATTTAAGTGTTTGGATAACAAGAATGTGAATTTTCATATTTTTAATATATTTCTTTCTCATAATTAAGTATTTTAAAATAACATGATAATTTTGCAGCTTTTGAACCTTTCAATACAGGCAGTTCACAGGGTACTGTCATATCTTCATATGTCATCTGCTCTCTTTTTCTTTATAAGTGCACAAGAATTTTTCAATGAGTACTTTAAAACCTAACTTAATTAACAAAGAATGCCAATGGAGAAAACTTTACTTTTCTGAATGTTACTGAGTAAATCAACAGTTAGAACTGTTTTTTCTATGTTAAGATCTGTGTAATGCTTGAGAGAATAAAGACATAATTTTTCTTCTCCTCCTTCCTAAACAAGAACAAAAGACTTTGCATTAAAGTGGTTAAGAAATACAAGAGGAAAAAAAAAAAAAAAAAAAAAAAAAAAAGAGAAGTAGATGAAAAGGCATGGCATCCCCTCTTTCATGCGATATGAATGCAGGTCTACAAATTTTCTTCCTCCTCTTTTTCCTTCTGTCATAATATTGCTACTTACTAGCTATCATCTTTATGGTGTTTCCTTTGACTGAATGATAAAATGTATTTTCTTTAACTTCATACCTTAAAAAAAAATAAATCTCAGAATCCCGCTAGAGAGATTTGACTATTTCATGTATTTTTGTCAGCTATGAAGGAGCTGAAGAAAGACATTTGTAGGATAATTTGTAGTCTTTACACTA
Organism: Aythya ferina; assembly: GCF_964211825.1. Classification (NCBI taxonomy): domain Eukaryota; kingdom Metazoa; phylum Chordata; class Aves; order Anseriformes; family Anatidae; genus Aythya; species Aythya ferina. The sequence goes on along the minus strand of NC_140298.1, from coordinate 68,064,923 downwards.
GAAAAACATTTATTTATTTCGTTTTATTTTTTTATTTTATTTTGTTTTATTAGGAATTTCTTCTCCTTTAACATACTATTCAACTTATTGTGTTACATATCTAGAACTTATCATGAGAATATAGCTAATTGCAAAGGGTTGATGTGCCAGGATGGAAATAAAACAGAAAAGACAATTAATTGTAAAATATCCTGAGCTATTCCTTTACTCCAAAAATAAAAGGTGGGAAGAGCTAGCCTCAAAGTAACATTGCAAGAACTTGGGTTTTATCATATCTCCTCCTTAAAAAAGAAGATTGCACTAAGAGCTACACTGTGTTTACACAGGACTATATGTAAAGCAGAGAGAAGGGAGAGCAAATTCTTTTCTATTCCTTTGTGCATGTGTGAGCTTAGGTCACATGATTTCAGACCATCCTGATTATTATGAAACTCTGCAAAATCCTGTATCTGATGCTTTTCTTCAGTCAAATGGAAGAAGGAAAGTGATTATCCACAAGAGCCTGGGGAGTGTAAGTGCATACTATAATCTTTGGGAGATGTTTTCAGGGCTACACTGCCTATAAATATTTAAAAATAACATAGGATTCTGAGAAATAATTTTGGACCCAGTTTAACCCATCTTCTGATCTGACAAGCTGTTTTCTAAATTTTCTAACTAAATTGATTTGCACTCAGTTTCTACACTTTGCAAAGACATAGCAATGGGAAATCTACCCAGAAGTCCCTGAAGTGTCTAAAAATGTTGTGGTCTAATCAGAATCAGTGGATGACAGAATTACCGTGCAAAGAGACTAAAAAAAAAAAAAAAAAAAAAGAGAGAGAGAGAGAGACAATAGACACAGCATACAGATTACACACTTAAAACTGCTGTTTTCCTTGCAGAAATGAAAAATGTCATCATGTAAATGTAAAAGGTTTTGTAAATTATTGCCAATTTTCACCATCATGAGTGCAAGATGAGTCAAGCCATTTAATAAGGTGTTGAGGGAAGGTGATGTCCTCCTTGTGTACTTTTTAAAAACAAAACTATTTCACTGAAGAGAATTTGCTTTTCAGGGAGAAAAAATTAAATGTGAACAGAAACTTGAAGGCTCACTGACCATGTGTGTGAATGCATGTGGAAAATAAATACAGTATGAATAAGAATTAAGTAATAAAGCATAAATTCAAAATAAATAAATAAATAAATGAGTAAAATGCTGTCGTATTCATAGAAAGCACACACAACATTAATTTTCATGTGCAGAAATGTGAACTTCAAATATAAATGAAATCACATGCAGTTGAAAAAAAAAAAGTCTTACCAGTCTGTGCATGGGGAATGACTTGAGCCTGGGGAAAGGAGCAGGGACACAGACACCAAGATATTTAAAACTCCATCACAAACTCAGAGGGAAAAGATGAGACTATAATTTTCCATTAATTATGGAAGAAAAAGAGAAGTCAAGTTTGGAAATATCTGAATTGGTCTTTCCTTTCTTCCCTGGGTTCCAAGTGTTTTATTTTCTCCATTGACTCCAAGAACTATCTCCATGATAAACTAGGACTGGAGGGCCTACAGAACATAAACTATACATTATTTGCTGATCTCTCTCTAGTTGCAGTTTGCAGGAATGAGAACTTCTGCTAAAAGAATCACTCTAGTACCTTCAGCCTAGTTACACAAATTATGGAGACCTTAATAACTTTCTAGGATCAACAAAATCAGTGAGGGATGCAACAATTTCTATTTGCAGTGACTTACATATGAAAATTTAAAATACAAATGAAAATCTGTATAAAATTATGTCTGAAGCATTAATACATATATATATATATATATGGATGTAAATATAAAGCTAACAAAGTCCCAGATGTATTGAAGTTATATATAGAGGTTATAAGTATGCCACTGAAAAGATGTACTCAACAGCAAAACTAGCCACTTCCCTAAGTAGCAATGAGCCATGTATTTTTAAGAGTATAGAACAAACAGGATATCATTGCATACCAGGAAATAGATGTGAGCTTCTCAAAAGCCATCTGAACATGGTCCTGGGCAATCAGTTCTAGGTGTCCCTGCTTGAGCAGAAATTTTGGAGGAGAAGATCCCCAGAGGTCCCTTGCAAACTCAACCACTCTGTGATTCTGTGAAATGTAGCTTTGATAAAAGATTTTCTTTGTGATGTTAAGTGAAGTAAACCAGAAGCATTTATCAGTTTCTTAGCTCTGTGCCTATGTTTTTTTTTATATATATTTATGACATACTCAAACATTATAGCATTCTTGCCTCTAAGATACAAATAAATTAATGACAATGATGCGCAGTTTAAATACACTCCCCACATTTACTGAAAACAAGTGCTATATCAATAAACTTTGAGTGGACATAGAAGTTTTTAAGGTAGAAAAGTGTAAAAAACTTGTTTTTGCCTCTTGCAAACCTGTATCAGTCGTACAAGCAGACTACAAATACAGCCTCCTTGGGAAATATTTGTCTAACACTACACAGCACCATACAGCTGAATGAAGGAGTCTAACAAACATTACATGCAGTCCTACAATGTATATAGTTTTTAGAAAGGTGAGCAAGAGTTTAGTGAAAGATAAAGAAAAGTCTAGGGTCAGTCCATGCATTTCCAGAAGCCAAGCTCTAATGGAAATTCTGAAAATAATACCTGTCAGTGTTTTTGCCACTAGCTTTTTTATCATGGGTGAGGTATGAATTAGCTGTTAGGTATATCTAGCTGTAATGACATCTTAAATCATGGTAATCTTTATTTAAGTTATACAAACAGGAATAGCTTCATACTTTGGAGTGGTCAGAATTCCTACAAAACTTTATATTGCATCCAGAGGAGACAATTAGAAGCTTCAGCTGCTTCAGTCCTATGTATTCCATATATTTCTAATCACTCCAGTAAATAAGAGGAGCTGACTTTTTTTGGTTTTCCATGCAGATTTCTTTCCCACAATTTGATTCACAAGGTTAAAGTGACTACAGGAGCAACATATTCTGTTCTTTATATTTGAAGAAGATTCTTTACAATGCAGCAAATGGTCCTGAGCACTATAATGTCAATGTTGAAGCTTGAATAATGTCTTTACTTAGTTACACCTGTCCAACAAAATCCTGCTGGAAACTCCACTTCTCCAACGGAGAGTTTATTCACAACAGCTACTGGAAGACGTGTTTTGGCAATTCTTTAATATAATGCTCAGTCAGCTATCATGCGTCAACACATACTTCTGAGGTAACTATAAAAACACGGTTCTTTCATCAAATATGTTAGCTACACATTCTTATATTTCAACAACAATAAATTAACTGCTCAAGCACTGAAATTCTCAAATTAGTTTCAATACTCAGTTTGACCTGCATAAAAATAAATAATTTGAATCTATATTTTCTGCATGTTCAGCTAATGAAGACAAATGTATTAATTTGTTTTAGTTACAGAAGAACTGAAGCCCAGCACTTTTATGCATGTATAAGTGATGAATATTACAGTTCAAATTATATGAAGGATTGCAGATTAAGTGCAGGCAAGCAGAATAAAAAGGCCTCCCGTGTTGGTACATGGTATTTCTCTGTCTCCTATAGAGACAGATCTGTTTAAATCGCAAGTCACCAAGGACTGGTAAAAAAAAAAAAAAAAAAAAAAAAAAGTTCATATTACGAAATACGAATATATGAATATTCTATAGTCTGAAGGTAATAAGAAACTACAAGAGAACTAGGGGATTTTAACAATAAAACCCAATGAATGCAAAAATTGCACAGTATTCATTACACCCATTATTTGAAGTTTACCTAAGAATGTATGATATATACATAGACACATATGCACACTTTCTAAGTAGACAGCATGTCAATTGTAAGATGCATTTTTTTCTCCAGCATCTGTACTTGCAGTAGACATGCAGTAGACAAGGATAGCTTAGCTCAGATATCCTCTGATATCGTATATATAAATAAACAGGATTTTTTTTCAAAGCCTGAAATCTCAAAAATGATTAAATTGAAAGCCAGTGCTAACAGTAGTTTTTAGTACTTTACAGAGTACTTTCCAGAGTACTTTTCCAGTACTTTAGTACTTTCCGGGAATATATTTTCACCAAAGCAAATTAGCAAATCTTAAGCATCTCTGCAACTTTTCAATATTTCAAATATGAAGAATTTGGTTCCAGTTATGTTAACCAAGTGTATTGTTAACTATCTCAGGGACTAAATTTACATCATTTTCATTGTTATTCCTTACAATTTTGGAGCTGTCTGCTTTTTGAAAGGTTCCCATGTTATTCATGCCTGTTGCTTTGTTATTATTAAATAAATACATTTTTTAAAAAGGTGTGTTAGAAGTATAGACCTGTTTATCCATGAATGTCAGATGTAATCGAGTTACTGCAGGAGTAGAAGCAAAGCAAACTCACAAACTCACAAACTGCATCTAAGAAGCTTAGGACATTCTTTTTGTTTTCTCGTACTTCTTCAAGAAAATAAGGTAACATGCAGTTTTGAATTTAGAAAATTATGCCATATTTAAATCAACTAATGGAAACATAAAAACCACCTCTGTTTCTCCAGACAAGAAAAAAAAAAAAAAAAAAAAAAAAAGATTTTTTTTTAAATTATATTTTGCATTGATCACTGACTACCAAATGCATAAATTAAATGAAGAGAATGTGGCAGTAATGTGATCATTTACAGACACTGTGGCCATTGTCATTGTTCTCTAATCTTGCCTGAGATTTAAGGAAAATTGTTTTAAAAACATGTCCCTTAAAAACATATACTTTTCAGTTTGGTGGAGGTGTGAAAAGGGAATGATGCTGGGACATAGAAAGTAGCCCTAGCTACAGTAAGTACCTATCTTGAAAAATGTCAACTGATTCTTAGTCTAGACCTCCAGCAGTGACACAAAATGAAAGACAAAAAGAGGAAAACACTGAAGCACCAGTGTGAAAGGGCCATGAAAATCACACTGCCCAAGTTCTGCATTTTGAGATAGGACAAATGAGAGGCACAAATTTCTTTTATTTCTTTTATTTCTTCTCTCTTTTTTTTTTTTTTTTAACATGGAAAAAGTCATTTTGTCAGACATTTTTTTCTCTCTCTCTCTTTTTTTTTTTTTCCTTCACTTCTCACTTCTGTCTTTTAAAAGCTAGACAAAACAAGGGAGACAACATCCTACACATCTGTAGGATACTGAGATGTTATTCTTACATTTACTCCATTTTTATCTACTTTTTATTTTCCAACTAAGCTTTGGAAAGTACATTAATTTTTGGATGATTACAAAAGAAGGCTGCAAACCTTCTTTCAAAACCATAATTCTATAACTAGAATTATGAATGCAATAAGGGAGCAAGCTGAACATGTTCTAAAAGAATAAAGGCTTGAGATCATCTTCTATCTTTTCAAACTTACTACTGCATACTAAAGAAATTAGAGTAATTTATTTGATTTCATTTACATTACATTAAGTTTTAGTCTTTACTCATCTTTTAAAAGCTTTTGTTCTTAAGTAGTCTATATTTCTCTCTGTGCTGACATTCAAAACTTTCTATATTTGAAACCACGCACTTAAAAAAGTTCATGTAATGAAATCTTTTGTAAAATACTTGCATTGAGAATTTGATCAGATAAGTTTAAAAATGTCAACATTACGAACTTTTACCAAGAGTATTTTTTTCGGTCACTCCCAAGAGACATAAGTAATATAAATCAGGTGTCCTATATATATTGTTATTGAATACAACATGATAACTGTGTTACATGTTCACTGATTACACTGTTTGTTTAAAGTCCATTTGAATCCAGTAACCTCTCACTGGCATAGAAGAAATGTTTTGTACCACGTTTATTAATGGCTTATATAAACATAAATAATTTATGAAGTCATATTGCTATAAAAGATATGAAATAGCAGATTATAAATTATTGCCTGAGACTCCTTTTTTTCTGTGATGAATTCTAATTTAAAGGAGTGTAGTGTGAAATAGTCTTTCTAGATTTGATGTCTGATGAAATTATATGAATACTGTCCTCAAAATATGCTTACTCTAAACATCATAATTACATGCTACAAAGCTAACTGAAATTAAAACAAACAAACAAACAAACAAAAAAAACTCTCTTGGCTCTGATTCATCAAAAATAAAATATTTATTTTAATGCTTAATTAAAAAATGCTGAATTGAATTACACTGTGCAAAAGTAAGTAAGTACACTTCAACATACTGGATGGAAGAGATGGCATCATGAGAGACTTGGACAGGCTTGAGAGGTGGGAACCTTTTCAAAAAGTTCATAAAGACCATAAAGTTCATAAAGTGCAAGTTCCTGCATCTGGATTGGAGCAATCCCAAGCACAAATACAGCTTGGCCGGAGAATTCCTTTTGAGCAACCCTGAGGAGAATGACCTGGGGGTCTTACTTGATGAAAAGTTCAACACAAGCTGGCAATATGCTCTTGCAGCCCAGAAAGCAAACCATATCCTGGGCTGCATCAAAAGAAGTGTGGCCAACAGGTCAAGTGAGGTGATTGTCTCACTCCTCTTTGCTCTTATGAGACCCCGCCTGGAGTACTGCATTCACCTCTGGGGCCCTCAGCACACGAAAGACATGGAAGTATTAGAACAAATCTAGAGAAGGGCCACAAAGACAGTCTGGAGCACCACTTCTATGAAGAGATGCTAAGGGAGTTGGGGTTGTTCAGCCTGAAGAAGAGAAGGATCTGGGGAAACCTCATTGAAGCCTTCCAACACCTAAAGAGAGATTATAAAAAAGTTGGAGAGTGACTTTTTACTCAGGCAGATAGTTATAGGAGAAGGGGGGATGCTTTTAAACTAAAAGAGAGGAGATTTAAATTCAATGTTAGGAACAAATTCTTGACTCAATGAGTGGTGAGGCACAGGAACAGATTGTCCTGAGAAGTTGTGGATGTCCCATCCCTGGAGGTGTTCAAGAACAGGTTGGATGGAACTCTGGGCAACCTGCTGTAGCAGAAGGTGTCCCTGCCTATGGACCAAATTTGGAACATCTTTAAAAAAAAAAAAAAAATACAGTGAAAAATATTTTTTTCTCTAAGAAGTAGAAATGATTATAAACAAAGTTTATTTGACATTTTGTTATGTATTGGGCTTATGTGACAAGATTTTAGTTGTTTGTGGTTGAGGATATAGGGGTGATGTCTGTGAGGAGTCCTGAAGTTGCCCCATGTTAGGTAAGAGCCAGTTCCAGCTGGCTCCAAAAAGGACCTATCACTGGCCAAAACTGAGCCAGTGAATGATGATGGTTGTGCCTCTGTGAGAACATTTTTTAAGGGGAAATAACACCATGCAACAGCATCTGGGAGAGCGGAGTACAAAATGATCTTACAGATACTTTGGTCAGTGAAGAGGAAAGGGGAAGAGGTGCTACAGGCACCGGAGCAGAAGTTCTTTTACAGCCCATGGAAAAGACTTCAGCGGAACAGGCTGTCCCTTTGCAGCTCACGGGAACCCCATATAGGATCAGTTTGGGAAGGACTGCATCCCGTGGCAGGGCCCCCCCGGTGGAGAAGAAGTATACATTTTCCAAGCAATTATTCTATCATAAACTTCTCTGTTGGCTTGTTTTTTCTGTTAGGAATTTTTTTTCTCTCTCCTGCTTGAAGCTACTTAGACTCAAGCAAATTATGTTCTCACTATTATTCTGTTAGCCTTCAAAAGGAACTTCCTTTGATGAAGTTCAGCAAAAGTAACCATATTCATTCTAATGTATTTGGCATAAGGTCTATAACAACCATATTCTACAAAATTGATCTTTTGTGCTGTTTCAAGCCACTATTCCAAGAGATAAGCTGGATATTTTTGTAAACTTGGGGAGATGACATCCATAGCTTTCAGATACTGTGTCTCTACTTGAACAAATAGTTTCATATCTTCCTGTTCAGAGATGTGTTAGTGACTAGCTTCCCAAAGAGGCTTGTGAAATCATTACACTACAGTTTTCCAAGCACCTGGCAAGTTACTTTTGCATTATTGACTCTAAAAAGATATTACTAAATTTCATATCCCTAAGCATTTTCCATAATCATGAAATAATATATATCTCTGTAGATTTAGTTATGCCAAAAGATCATTTAACAATCCTGAAATTCATTTTTTCCTGTAGAAATGAGATTAATTGCAACATACTAACTAATTAACATTGTATGCAGCTTTGTAAGGTTTTTTGCCTTCAACAGAGCAATGTATTTCACAAAAACTGAAAGGTACTGTAGAAATGCTTTTTCATAATGTTTCCCTTGAAATATGTGTGAAGTATGCCTTCTTTTAGCAGAGGCAACCCAATCTACTTTGTCTGAGACTATACAGTTAACATACAGAATACAGAATTTCTGTAAATATTAGCTCTTGCCTCTGGATAGAATTTTATTGGTAATGCCCAAACAAAGGAATAATCTCTTATTCTTAGCTGTGCTGTGAAAGTTCCAGATGCTGTTTTGTTTTATTTTAATTTATTTTATGAAATCTTAATTTATATTTTATTTTATGTTCTATTTCCTTTTATGAAGGCCTTAACTGTTTTACTGAGCTTATTTTACATGTAATTTCTTTTGCTAAGTTTACCACTGTTTCAAGTCTTCTTCTGCCTCCTTTGGTAATCTATGATTCCTGCAGATATGTCCTCTACTTGTTTTGATTTTATTCAAGAAAATTGTCAGCTGACAGATCCTTTCGTACAACACCACTATTTCTCTTGATCCAGATAACTTAAGAGATTAATAATGTCTTTGATATGAGCCAAAGTTAATGAGGAAATAATGTACATGTAGTGCCTGTTCTCCCTGAAAAAAAGTAGGATACAAAGCCCAAAAGACAGTCTACCTACTGTTTTATCTGCTTGTATCCAATACTTCTTCCTCTGAAACTTAACTGGTCATTCTAGAAGTCTTTATCTTTTATCTAGAAGTGGCTTTATCTTTGCTTTTCATCTGCTTTCTCTGGTGTTTATGCTGCTTCTCTGATTTATGCATAAGGAAAAGCAGTTAAAAACAGCCTGGTCTTTCAGTTTCCTATCACTTGGGAACTTCCACGGACACTTTCATTACTTGGGCATGCTTCATATACTTCAAAAGTTTTCAAGCAGCCTATTCAAGGATTTTAAACTTAGTAAAATTTAATTTTCCTCATACTAAGTCTAATTGGAAGATGTTTTTCATCTTCAAAATAAAATGGAAACATGTTTTATGCTTCAGAAAATATTAAATGCCAAAATAACAATGGGACTCAAGTCTAGTCCTGTCTGGCACTTACATGGCTATAGCAGATATCCAACTATATAAAAAGCCATAATAGAGCAAGATGGAAAAAAATACGATATCAATTAAAATTACTTTCCTAACAACTAACTGTTCAAAGACAGAATGGACAGAATCATAATTTCTTCAGATGTCCACTTCATAACTAACTATACTGAAATCACTAAAAGTATAAAGATGCTGTTAAGGTTGCAGTAAGTATCTACAACATACAGGAAGAACTATCTTTGGTATTACTAGATAACTCTTTATGCAAGATAGTCCAGTAATTAATATTTATTTCTTAACCTTCATTATCATATTCTTAATTTAAAGTATTAGACTCATTAGACTCCACTTCACCTACACAATGGTTTATTGTGTACTATTAACACAGATAAAATCAATGATAAGTGTGAGACGTATTTGAGAGAAAACATAAAACATATTCATACCAACAACAAAATGATAAATTCTCCTTAAAAATAAATTTACAACAAGACAAGTATTGGCCTTGAAAAAAAAGTTAGTGGAAAAATATTACAATATTAATTAGGATCACTGAGCAATACTGACAGACCCTTTGTCAGTACTTTCATAATTAACACAGTTTAGCATTTTCTATTCTTATCTTTTCCAAAATCTAAAGCCAGATCCTCAACACATGTTCTTCAACAATCACTGCAGACAGTGGGAACCCAGAACCTCATTACATGTTGAATTCCAGCCTGTGGATTCTAGAAACCAAACAAGTGTCCGCTGTTGGCTCCTAATCTTGACAAGATTACAAACTTGCTCTACAAAAGCATATTCCTTAAAGTTAATTCAGTAGTTCTTTTGTCTGTGGATTATACATGACATATACATTATACTATGGAATCTTTCCTCTTATTTTAAGAACTTAAACATTTATCCCTCTCTCAGAAGCTTTGTATTATGTGCATTTATTTCTGCGAGCTTGATACGAATAGCACTTAATTCTCTAAAGAGATAGATCAATATTAAAAAAACATGATGAAAGGACGTGGAAAGTAACTTTGTTGTTGTTGAGCAACATGCAAGAGAAGCAAGGCATGATGTATGAGAAACATCAAATGAAAATGTTCAATTTCATCTAAGGTAACAATATATATATTTATTTATTTTCTGTATAGAAAATGAAATATAATTCATAATTATCGATAAAAGATGTAGTATTTTTCCTTAGGTAGGAAAAAGAGAATGAGAGAATGCTAGTAATGTAGAGAAAGCAATAGTATATTGGAGCTTTTCTATACTACTACAGCAGCTGAGATTAATGAACAGAGAACAAATGGTTGACGTATCACCTACCCATGGGAGTTCCAACACCGTAACCTTTTGAGTCTATCAGGCCTCCAATCTGTGTTAGGTTACAGTTCCGCTGTGTGACAAACTCAATGGTTGTTGACTCCATTAAAAATGCATAATCAGAGGTAAGTACACGCTGGATACCTTCTTCGTTGCTTTTAACAAGTACTGACTGCCTCCTGCTACTCATGAAGGCCCACATCTTGTCATAAGTGGAGATTTTGGATTTCTGAAAGATAAATATTAGACACAACAGTAATAAGAATAAAACACTTTTAAGAATGAATGCAAATTCTCAATTTACAGATTTCTCTCTTGTCACATTTTACTACATGTCAGGTTTTACCATGGGATGCCTCTAAGAGTGTTTGTATCTTTCATCTCATCTGTGGAAAACAAAGCAGCTGGACAGATTGTCACAAAAATGTTTATTTGCTTATCATTGTTTATATGTTATTATTTGTCTAGGATGAAGGCCTACAAGTATTTGAAGTCAGTGGAAAACTATTAAGGATTTAACTGTAGCCCAACTCATCAACAATGTTGGTGAGTTTTATAGGATTTGTTGGATTCTGGCACACTTAAAATTATCATGCTTATTTCAATCATTCTGCTACTCCTGAGCATTTCTAAAAACCTAATGCACAGTGTAGCAACTTGAAGTAATCAAAGCACTTACAAAAGACAGATTATGGAAAAAACAATTATGAGGGAGAGGGCAATAACCATTTTATCCATCACACAGTGGATACTTGGAGAAGGATTTTAACTAAAAGATAGTATCACACTGGTCATACTAATACTAGTTTGTCATTGACAAATTGACAGCTAGAAGTCCTAAAGGTGAATACATTTAATATTCCTTTTTGCTTTAATTTAAATATTGCTTTAATATTCCCTGAATGCAAAGCACTATTGTGTTATAGAAAAGAGAGAGGACTGGGACAAAGGAGACAATACTTTGGCAAAAGTATTAAACAAACGAACAAACAACAACAACAAAACTTCCCTCACCTTTGTAAAAGACTATGTGTAAGAGATGATAACTACTGGATAAAGTGAAAACGTTGACTGACCATTTCATATTACATTTGTAATATGAATATTACATCTGCTTAACAAAGTTTCAAACTCAGATGTATCAGAAAATGTTCAGACATGTTAATTCTTGCCCAGTAAATAAAATGTGGAGATACAGTCTGAGGACTCGTAAAACTGGACTTTTTAAGGCATCTTTCATCTTTTAATGTTAACCTTAAATATAACTGCCTTCAGCTCTGGTGGAGATACTTACCAAGATAGGCACTACAAATCTTTCTGAAGTTCAGCTCACTGGCAGCCATAATTTCTGCCCAAATGAGAATTAGCAGTGTATGTGGAATAAAAAGAGCATTTAGAAAAACAGATGACTTTGTCCCCCTGTTGAGATACAGTCCAAGACTTATTTCAGTTTGCCTGGGGACTTAGCAAATCAAGAATTTTAATGAACTCTAGTGTCAACGCTAACAAAACTGAAGATTTCTAGGACTCTACATTAACTCAATGACTCTGTACAGAACAAGATAAGCAACTGATTGCAAAAGATTTTAGTAACAACAAAAGAGGAGATCACCTTACTTCAAAATATACTGTGAATGCACAGAATTAAGAAGACCAAACAGGCATGGTCTCTCTTCACTGGATTTGTTTTGACAAATAATTCTTTGAAGCACTTATTACTGTACTGCAGCATAAAATACTTCAAGCAATACACATCAGCCCTGCAGGAATCTAAATCACTATGTAATGCAGAAAAGTTGGAAAATGAATGTTTTCCAATATTTGTAAAATTTTGCCAAGAGCCCATATTATCATTTAATTCTTTTGCCATACAATCTTTACCCAGGTGAAAAAAAAAAAAAAAAAAAAAAAAAAAAAAAAAAAAAAAGATTGCCAGGATAAAAACAAGCAAGGGGAAAGATTGCTCTCTACTGAAGCATTACAGCAAGTGAAAAAAGACAATACCCTCTAAAGGACAGAATGTGCTCATATTATGATGACTGATTTAATCAGCTAGGATGATGCCTCAGCTTCTACTGAAAAAGAAGGAACAAAAGTCACAAACAAAATAAGAGAAAACTTCTGCATAGTATAGCATAGCTACTGTAATATTAAAAAAAAAAAAAAAAAAAAAAGTATTAACATGATATACTTAGACTCTAGATAACACAAAGACTAAAAAAAGTGCACATGAATCTCCACTGCGAAGCTATCGAGGGTGATAGAAAGTGCACAGTAATCTCTGTTTTGTTATGTAAGCAAAATGCTACAATATCTTTGCACTGATTTCCTCCATCCCTAAAAGCTAAAGGGCAGAACAGAAATGACGCTAAGGAAAAGAGCCCATGTATTTGTGACCACTAGATCTTATGTTTTGGTAAAAAATTCTTACCAAAAAAAAATGTAATAAAGGTTATGAGATTTGTTTTATGCACAAGAGAGAATGCTTATATGAGAAAACAAAACTAAATTTTTGATTCATGAAAATATAAATACAAATGGTTTTCCTCTCTTTTTTGCAAAGTACTCATCAGACTCAGCTGACTAAACTTAAGAAGCCAGAACAATCAAAAGCATCTTGAGCCCATCTGACATTGAAATAAAGAGAATGACACTGATATGTACATAATGGTTCTGGTGGTTATGACTGTGTCATTCATAGTGATGGAAGCAGATGCTGCAATATACATTATGTTTCCATCTTCTTTCATTGTGTGCAAATAAATCCAGTTAATCAAATGATATACTCTATCACGGAAGTGTATTATATATCTGGGTTAGTTCACCATATTACAGAATCACAGAATCACAGAATTTCTAGGTTGGAAGAGACCTCAAGATCATCGAGTCCAACCTCTGACCTAACGCTAACAGTCCCCACTAAACCATATCCCTAAGCTCTACATCTAAACGTCTTTTGAAGACTTCCAGGGATGGTGACTCCACCACTTCCCTGGGCAGCCTGTTCCAATGCCTCACAACCCTTTCAGAGAAGAAGTTCTTCCTAACATCTAACCTAAAACTCCCCTGGCTCAACTTAAGCCCATTCCCCCTCGTCCTGTCACCAGGCACGTGGGAGAACAAACCAACCCCCACCTCGCTACAGCCTCCCTTGAGGTACCTATAGAGAGCGATAAGGTCGCCCCTGAGCCTCCTCTTCTCCAGGCTGAACAAGCCCAGCTCCCTCAGCCGCTCCTCGTAGGACTTGTTCTCCAGGCCCCTCACCAGCTTCGTCGCCCTTATTGTTTCATCTCACTGGAAATCCAACCTGACTCGAAATCAACTGGAAATGATGTCTGCATAAGATAACTTGTGATGACATGATTTATCATGCTTGTGTTCCCTCAGTAATGCTGAAGACAATGCAGAACAGTAAGAAAGCTGCCTTGAAACATTTGAATTTCACTGGAAGGAAAAAAAAAAAAAAAGAGAGAGAGAGAACTAACATGGAATTTGGACATGAAAAGGTTAAACAAATCAAGGAACTCATGTAGCTTGTGCATAAAATAGATGTTCTCACAGTGACATTCAGAGGATACTGTCAGTGACATACTCAGCATTCATACATTAAAGATTTATTGGAAGATAACTGTGCACGTCAAGGATCACAAAAGGAAGTATGGCAAAAGCTTTAAGTTAGTCTGATGCTATGTATATGTTTGAAGCTAGAAACAAGAGGAATCGTTGTTGGTAATATGTTAATTTTCTGTCCTAAAGTACTGGCTAGGAAAGACAAAGATCTGAATAGTCAGACTCTGGAGCACAAAGTTAGAAAAATATCAGGATGTTGGATGAATGCCAAAATAAACAAGGATTAAAGGACAGGGAAGCAGACCTCATGATACAAGACAAGACTGGATAATTGCACAGTAAAATTTGCCAGGCAAATTCTGACAAATTCCTACAAAGGATTATGCAGTATACACTGTTATTGATACACCAATGGAGATTTTTATTTTAATGATAGCATTCAACTTCTTTCTTAGCTTCTAAAATTATTTGGTTGTCATGGACAATGCCTTAGGTTTCCTTGCACCCGTGCAATATTTTAAGTCATAAGAGGCTCAAAAGAAAGATTAAAGCTAATTAAGATTACATTCCAAGGAATAAATAAATAAATCAGAAGACCAGTTCTTATGTATTTTATGAGAGCACTATCCAATACATATGAATTAAACCATGACAATCATTATGGCAAGAAAAAAAACTACCAACAACAACAACAAAAATAACAGACTGCTAGTTCTACCACACTATTTTCCATGTTTGGCAGTGCCTTTAACAACCGTGGTTTTTATTTTTCTGATTTTCCATTGTTAGTGATCTCAAATCACTTTTCTTAAAGTTATGTGATTCATGTATTTTTTTAAGGCTAAAGACAGTTATACATGTTTATTCTTACCTTCTGTAAAGCACAGGGTGAAATGTCACTTCATTTGAATTACTTCATCAAGATCATGACTTTAATTTTTGTGACAATGAGAATGTCACAAAAAGTACATTCATAAAGACCCATCAGCATGGGTCTTTTAGCAAGGTTCCTGACACAGTCTCCCACAATATCTTTGAGGACATGCTGGTACTGAACAGATGGAGCTCCTACAGGTGAAGGACTGGTTTAAGGTGTTGAGCTTGATATGCGGTGCCTGAGGCCAAATTGGCATATGGGCATGAGTGGAGTGCCTCACAGGTCTGAACTGGATCTGATTCTGTTCAATATCTTGATATGCTGTTTGGAAAATCGTATTGAAAGTGTCCTTACCAAGTTTGTGGTAGGACAAATAGGTACACTGGAATGAGTGTACCTATATATATATTTATATATATATATATTTATATATATATATTTATATTTATATATATATATATATATTTTATATAATTTTTATATAAAATTTTATTTATATAAAATTATATATATATAAAAATATATATATATTTATATATTTATATATATATATATATAATTTTTTTTATTTGTTTGAGACTTTGTTAAGTCTCAAACAATTCTCATTAGCCCAACTCTTTAGCCTCTTGAGGTCTCTTTGAATGGTAGCTATATATATATATATATTATATATATATATAATGGTAGCTATATATATATATATATATTTATATATATATATATAAATATATATAAAGCCTGTCCTGGGACAGAGTAATCCCAGGCATCAGGGAATACAGGCTTTGAAACTGACTGGCAGGAGTGTGTCTTGGTACTTTGCAGGTCATACCAGGAATGTGGTGTTCCATTTTAGTCCTCCAAATGATCAGAGGTGATCAAAGAGTTGGAGATCTTAACTTACAAAGTAAGATTTGGAAAATCTTCAACCAGATTTCAGATTTCAACCCAGAGAAAGGAAGGCTTACACAGAATTCTATTACGTTCTTTCATTACCCAAAGAGAAAGTTAGAGATAATTTGAAGGTACACTTGATTAGAATGCATGCTGACAGAATAAGAGGCAATGGAACAGGAGGCAGGAAAAGTAAAAAAAGAAGGAAAAGGAAGGAAAATTCTGTGTGAATATAAATATATATATATATTCTATGCATTGGAATAGGTAGCCTGAGAAGCAGTGGAATCTGCTCACTGGAAATATTTAAGACAATTTGACAAACCCTTGGATAAACTAATCTAAGGTTCTGCATTCAATTAGAAAAGCAGATCTCTTCTAATAATAGGAAAGGATCTCTAGAGGTCCCCTCCAATTTTGAATTTCCATTGATTTCTGTGATTCGCCAGTATACATGTAAAGTTACATAGAGTAATAAATATTTCCAGAGAGTTTGCAAATTATGATGTTAAGCAATGAGATTTTTCTTTTTCTCAATAAAACAAACACATACATTATTTCCTGTTTGAAACAAATAACATTGTGAATTTATGAAGTTTATACTTCAAGCCAAAGACAAGACTACTGTTAAGGAAAATCTATCTTCTTTTTCACACTTCAGTTCTTTGAAACTCAAGTACATTCATCCCAATTGTTTCATACATAACCCCTTGGCAAACCTGAACACCAGTACAGAAATCAAGAGTGAACTGTCTGTGTAATACATTTACTTCATTCATTCCTTATTCATTTTTGTTCATTTGACGTTTTGTTTTGACATATGCCTTAAATCCACATAACTATGAAATATACATACAAAAATATATTTCTGGTGTTGTTAATAACAGCAAAAGCACTAACGTATCTCAAAAAATCTCTCTGCAAGTAAGAAGGCTAGCTGTCAAATTTAGGTAAAGTAAACATTTCTTCTTATGGCTCACAGCTGTTCTAAGACATTTGGGATACATCTCCAATATTGTAGGCCACAGAGGATTAGTACAGTTAATAGATAAACAAAGTTAATTAATTGAATACATTTCAAATCATAGCATGACAAGCTTAAGGCTCAGAAAACAAACCAACAGCCTTAGGTAAAGAATGTTTTAGGAATGTTCAAGCATTAAAAATACATGGAAATTCAAAACATAAAGCTGTCAAAAAAAAAAAAAAAAAAAAAAAAAAAAAAAAAGCACTTGCACAAGTTTAAACAAATTGTAAATAAACACAAATGGCCTGATCATTTCCCTGAATTGAAACTAAATTTAAATTTGCAAAGGCTGACTTCTACTGTTCTAGTATCTATCAGTGACCAAAGATGTTTTTGTTCCTTTGTTTTGTTTTGTTTTGCTTTGTTGTTCTTCTTGGTTTTGTAATTTATACCTGGCTATGCTAATCCACCTATCCCAGTTCTTAATATGACTGAATTATTTGGTTTCTCCAAACTGTTCAGTGTTTCTGAAGCAGACAACAATGGGATCCTGGTCTTTTACTGGGACTTCTGAGCTAAACAGTAATACACTAAAATAATAGTAAATATCACAATCAGCTACATGAATCATAATGGAAGCTATTATATCTTATTAATTTTATAGCTTTTCACAGTACATGTCCTCTTTCCACACATTGTTTTAAACAATCTATGTAAATTAGTTGTAATGACTAAAATAATTTATTGTTTCAGATGAGCCTTAGTTAATTCTACAGTCCAAAAGTAAATTTTGATTTCTGAGGCAGCAGAAGCAGTATATTTACCAAATTTGACACTGCTGATCACATTATGTGTAAAATGCAATTTGGTGTTAATTGCATGTCTGCACCTGGTGCGTCCATAATGTAATACCATAGACGTTCCAAACTCTGAATTCACGTATGTGCAGTGCACGGGTCTGAATCATTCCTATAAGCTAAGGAATATCTTTTACAGAGCACTGTGTTAATCTCTAGCATCTTAAGCATACAGAAAATATACATTCTCCAACCTGCACTGGAAAACAGACCAAACCTAAATCAGCTTAACCGTCCTTTACCATTCAACAGACTCTGTTAATACATCTGAGCTTCTGAGTATCATCTGATTTCCAGAACACATTATCACTATTACTAAAAATTACCTTTGTAGTCCTGTATTTGTTTAATGTCTCCTAGAACTATGAGACTAGATAGTTTTTAGCGATCAAAGAAAAGTGAAAAAGATACTTTTTTTTTTTTTTTTTAATCAGATCAGTCTCATTGACCTCAGGGTATTCCTTTTCCTCTTCCTCTTCCTTTTCCTTTTCCTTTTCTCCTTTTGGGCTTTTCCTTATTTTTTCAGAACTGCTGAGGCCTGAAAACCCCTAAGTGAACAAGCCGATTTAGATTTTGTTGTGTCAGCATAAAAACAATAAAACCAATGCATATAGTGTTCTCTCCTTTATAATGGTAGTTTTCATGGTCCATATAGCACAAATGAAAAAAGGTAGGAAAGGTGCTTCTGCCAAGAATGGAGCTACAAGGAATGAAAAATGCAGAGCTCAGAGAAAGACATTTTACAGCACTGATTGTGCTTTTTGTTTTAAAAAGCAAAAATTTTGAACAAATGTTAAATATTTAAAGTAATTTATGGGTTACAATAAATAAATAAACAAATAAAATAATGAATGTTATTGAAATAAGTTTTCACTATCATCTCTGACCTGGAAATAAGTAAAGATTTCATAGCTCCAAAATCACTAATAGATATCAGAAAACTTCCTTGCTTTTTAGATCAGAATGATTTATAGTCCTCTCCTGAATTATAGCTAACATCATAATGGTTCTCTGTGTAAAAACACTGTGGAGATTACAAGTGTGATATTTCTCATACTTCTGTAGGTTTCTTCCTTTTATAAGTAGGAATAAGACATTAAGCAAATATAACCTATTTTAAAAATGGAATTTATATTCTGTATGGTCTATAAAGATAAATCCTCTTTAAATCCTCTTTTGCTCACTCTGCCTGTTTTCTGATACAAACTGCAGTACAAAACTCTACACTTGTTTTATGCTGTAACAGGAAGCAATCTCCTTCTCCTAAGCAGTGTGTCATTATGCACATATCTTCTGAAAGCTGGAGCTAAGCATGAATTTCATAAATACTTCTTTAAATATTTACCTCTAACAAGGTGAGAATTTATTACAATGATGTGAATTTAATGATTGTATTATCACAGCATCTAAACTGTCATGGAAAATGTTTGTGTGATGCTCAAAGCAAAATGAATACTTATACACTGGACATTAATGAAAGCATTACACCTAAAAAACCACACAACTCTGTGGGTGTTGTGATTTGAAAGAAACTCATCAGGTAGCATTAGGAACCAAACTCATACCATACAAAATTTCTTTGAATCAGGAGAACTGAAAGACTACTAACTGAAAAGACTACTAACTATTACTTGCTAATTTGATGCACAAACCAGTTAGGAATTAATTAAATAATCTTCATAGATTTCCTATACTTAACTGAAGTCAGTCTAGTAGTACCTAGTAGTACAGATTGCTATGTTTTTTCCTCCATTAAAAATAAAAATTAAAAAAAAAAAATCTAAAACAATAATTTAATTATTTCAAGGATTACTTTATAAAGTATCTCACATAAAATATTTTTCAGCTCTACAATAGCATCCACCACTGCAATGGTGATTTGGATTCTGCAATGTGATTTGGATTTAGCATTCTGTACTTTTTTATTATAGTAAGTAAATTACCAAGTAATTAGAAGTATTATTATTTACAAGTAAGTAAATAATAAGTTATACTTTTTATTATAGTAAGTTAATTACCAACAATACTAGACCATATGTGCTGGCTAAGAACAGCTTTTTTCTCTGAGTTTTTCTCTGCAATTGTCTGACCTTAGTCACTAGAAAATTGGAGTTAATTCAGGCAAATAGGATGGATGCCATATGTGGTTCATATCAAAGGTAGAGAGGTATGATACTGATCAGAAAAATGGTTTGTTTGTTAGCAAATCTGTCAGGTCTTAGAATAATTCTGGCAGTTTTATCTTGAAACATCTGTAGTCTCCTGAACAACATACTTGAGAAGATAAGCAATAAAACACTTAAGATGCTGCTTTCATTGAACAATGGAGAGGTTAAAATAAAAAGAAATTTTAAAAGTCTGGGATGACACAACGCAGTAAAAGACGCAGCAACTTTTCAAACAAATTGATTACTAAAAAACACATCAGCTTTGCATAGATGAATTTATGTGTGTTAGACAATATAGATCAATATGGAAAGTATGTGCAATTGTAGACTTTTAAGATTTAGCTTAGAGTAATTTTTCAGCACTGGTACATAGAGTCCCAAACCAGAAGTTGATGGGGAAAGTTGCAGTACTTACAAATTTGTATAACATTAAGAAAGCTAGAGTAAGATACAATTTATATTTTTATTTGCATACTGCAATTTGGACATCTGTAATAGGAAAAAATATGCAGTATAAATACAGTCAGTGATGCAGTATAATAGAGAACTAAACACAGTTTAACTTGTGAAGACTAAAGTTCTGCACAGGCTTTGTTTCATTTATGATTTGGAACAGCCAGAACAACAAATGCTCACCAGAAAAAATGGAGAAGGATTCACTTTCCAGTATTATTAACTGGTGAATTCCAAATTTGTCAGAGGGACACTCTCAAAAGTAGTGGGAATTAAGTAATTGGAACTTATCAAGAAAAGAAAAAGGAAGGGAAAGTTCATCGCTAGTTTTTCAGTTTGATTATTCAGTGACTTTAATCACTGAAATTAGCATATATTACATTATATTATACACCAAAACCCAGCCAAAGACACTTTTTCACACAAAGATTTCTCAATCTAATTTTGTGTTAAAATACTTATTTTATTATTGCTGATTACAGAGATATGTCTTAATAGGTAACTGAACTGTGCAGAAAATTAAGAAAACAAACAAACAAACAAACAAACAAAAACATTATGAGTAGCATTATTGTGTGTGGTCTTCTGAAACTACTGAATCTGGAATTCCAACATTTGAAATGCTTTTGCAGAAGCTAAGTAAACACAAAAACAATGAGAAAAAAAAAAAAAAAAAAAAACAACACACACACACACACAAAAAAAACATGCACTATATTTCCACCATCCTATATTGAAAAAACTTTTACTGTTCAAAATCTACCTACAAATGTTTCAGCTTGTAGTTTCAGTAGAACCTTGGCTACTATACCTTCTCTAAGAACAGGTTAGATTAAACTTTTACTTGCAAAAGTAACATTAATGTGAGCACAATTTACATTGGCTGTAGTAACAGATACTGATTTCTGTGACAATGGTGAGTTGGTCTACTAGGGCTGCACTCATCTGGTATAGTCTGAGCATTGCAACCTGAAAATTATGAATGTTCTGTTCCTGTTGCACAGAATTCTTGGAAAGATCATGTTGAAAAATACTATGACCTCCTATTTCTTCCTGTTTTTATCTCTTTCTGTGTGCACATCTCACGGAAATGTAAGTTCAAATTACTCTTATTAAATGTCATTTTCAATGACAGATATCAGACCCATATCAACCAAAACAAGGAAATAAGAAATTAGACTGATGTCTAATTTCCATCAGTCATTACATCATTTTTTTACTACATGAGAAAATATGGCAGGCACATACCCCTCTCAACAGTTATGAAACTTTAGTTATAAACTAAACACAGTGAATTCAGATTTCAAATTCAAATTCCTAAAAGGAAAACTTCCACAACAGGTAGTATACTGTTCTGTTATTTATTGTTTAAACAAATATTTTACAAATTAGTGAAAAGAAAGAGAAAGGTATATGTGCTATGTACATCCCCTACTTTCCCCCAAAGTTGAAACTTCCAAGCCTATTAAATACCTGAGATTAAAAAATAAAAATAAAAATAAACTAATTTCTCTCCTATAGAAAATCTTGGTATTTCAGGAATTGCAGACACACTAAATTGTGATGAAAATTAGAAAAAGAAACTGTCAAATCAAGTTTCAAAAAAAAAGCTATTAAAAATAATATGTTAGGAACAAAAATGACAGAACAAGGGAAAAAATAGGAGAGAGCAAAATTTCATGTTGCTTTTCCTTGGCAGAAAAATGGAGACAATAATAAAAATCAAAACTTACCATGGAAGATTTTTATTTTACAATACAGGATTTTTTGACGGAGAATTCCTGAGCTGGCATTAAAAAAAGTCCCGTGTAAGATCATGCAATGTGACATCTAGAGATTAATAGTCCATAGATAACTTTATCCTACTAGAATGGACCAGGTATTATGGTATCCCTGATGGCTTTTGGCCTTTAAATCCAGAGAGAACTCCAAAATGATTTTATCTAATGAACTGGCAAATAACAAATATTTGTTATTTGTTATATATATATATGGAAGCCACAGACACATAACTATAGTATTTTCTTTACATTACAATTAGCATTTAACTTTCTCATTTTGAGTAAAAAGAAATAAAGAAATAAAGTAACTTTGTTAATTTTCTCCTACTACAGGGTTGAAAACTTAGGAAGCATGATTCTTCTGTTTTTGTCTGGTATTAAATATTATCTTCAAAGGGCTTGTATTTCCTTCAGTATTAGGCTTAGATAAGACTTGAACAAGCTATAAACCTGATCCTTAAAACAAGTGTCCAGCTTGAGTTAAAAAGGGCTTAAAATTTGTAAGGGTTCATCTTCCGTTCTAGGAGGAATGTTGCTGACATTGAATCTGGTAAGGGAACAGAGAAACAGCACATAACATATTAATGAAAACACTGCCCCCTTCCTGAATGCTCTTCTGTAGACTTCTTCAAGCAAGATCAATTTAAAAGGTATTAATTCAAATGGATGTAGAACATGTAACGAAAATTAAACTGTGGAGGGTAGTTCCTGTAGAGGGTAGTTCCTGTAGAGGAACTACCCTCCTAGAGGTAGTAGAGGATGGCAAATATACTGTTGTTCCAGACTGCAACAGAAATCACAAAATTGTTGAGTTTGGGATGGACCTCTGGTGATCACCTAGTCCAAAACTCTGCTCCATGGAAGCTCTACCAGAGTAGGTTGCCCGGGACATTTTCCAAGGCTTGAGTATTCTGCAGTCCATCTGGGCAACCAGATGGACTAGTGCCTGACCCTCCCAGTAAAAACTTTTTTCTTTTTTTTTTTTTAATGTTAAAATGAAATTTCTTGTATTTCTATTAATTTCCATTACCTATTATTTCAATGGATACTGCTGAGAGGAGTCTGTCTGCATATTATTTATCCGTCCCATCAGATATTTATAAATATCTATCAACATCTCCACCCTCAAGTTTTCTCTCTTCCAGGATAAACAGTCCCAGCTCTCTCAGACTTTCATATAATGCCACAATCCCTTAATCATCTTTGTTGTCCTTCATTACACTTCTTCCACTATGTCCCTGTCTCTCTTGCACTGGGGAGCCCAGAACTGGATGGAGCACTTCAGATGTGTCTGACAGCTGCTGAGGGCAAGGATCACCTCCACTGACCTACTGGAAAAGCTCTGCCTAATGCAGCCAAGTTGACTAGTCTTTCAATGTACACTAGTACATGGGGTTATGCCCTCACAAAGGATTTGACATTTTCTTGTGCTGACTTTCATAAGGCCTGTCCATGTCTCCAAGTTTGCCAAGGCTCCTCAGAACCATCTGATTTATCAACTATTCTTCCCAGTTTTGTCTTCACCTGAAGACTTGCTTAAGGTGCTCTCTGTCCAGGTCATAAATGAAGTTAAACAATATGGAACCCAATACTGACCCCTGTGGCAGAGACATATTGGATTTCTGCTACACTGAAGAGACATCTTGTTTATATACTTTGCTTACCTCTTAAAGAAAATATATATGTGTACACATAATTATTTCTTTTTCCAAGAAGTAGAATATATTGTTGCACTGTTTTTCTTACTAGGTATAATGATTCTTTGCTTGCTAGGTTTGATTCTCTCTCTTCTTATTTTATTTCCACATTCTCTGTGTTTACAGATGTTACATTGCTAACATTTTGAGATGTCAAAAGTATCCCTGCTGCCCTTGGCACATATGAGTAAAAGTCAATCACTGATTTTTTATTTTTTTTTCTAGTAGAAAAGCTAGTAAATTCAACTTTAGGAAGTTCAATTTTTTTGTTCAATACCAAGTTTTCATAATTGTTTTATCTTTCTCTGGATTTTTTCCCTAGCTCTCTTCCTATTGATTGGGGGAAAAAAAAAATTACCTTTACTTATCTCAGTATTCGAGTCCTGAGTGCTGGTCTTAAAAAGCTTTACTGAGAATTCATTAAAACTTGCCTACTGTGCCTTAGCAATATGTATCTGATTTTGTGACTTTTTATGTCTTGCTTTAAAAAATTCAATCTGCTTTTAATCATTAGCTTAGTTGTGTTTGTTGTTTGTTGTGAATTCACCTCAACTGTTTTGACCCTCACTCACATATATGATTAATGCCTAAATGTGTTAAGAATTTGCTTTGACTACTTCATTATTTTTCTGCTTTTTTTTTTTTTTTTTTTTTTTTTTTTTTCTCCTTGAGTCTTTTTATACGTATGAATTTGCTTCAGACTGGAAGTTGAAAAGAGGCTTATGGAAATCTTATTTTCTCCACCTTTAAACAGGCTTTATCTAAGCCAAATACCACAGCTGCAGTGTGATACATCTTCTGGATTGCGTCCATTTACTAGAAAACTCAAATGATGGAAAATGAATTGATATGAGCTCGAATCAGTTCATTTACTTGTCTTTGGGATCAACCTTCTGACCTCCTTGGAGACCATGATTAAGATGTTTCTTACCTGTTGTCCTAGACAGGTAATAAGCTAGTTTACTTCCTTGGTTTTATCATGCATTGACACAAATATGTAGTACTGACAAAGATACGAGAAATCTAACAAATCACATTAATTAATGGATGTAAAATACACTAGCTCACTGAATTTATCATGAAAAATGTTTGTATTTTTGCATAATTATTCCACAAGCCATAGTTAATTTTTAGTTAACTTGATTCTAATAATAAACCATAATAATAAACCATAAATTGATATTAAAGCTATAGTCAAGTCTTAACACCTGCGCCTGACAAAAAATAGTTCATGTTTGTTTCTGAAGTCTTGTGACCATCATTTTCTGAGAGAAAATTAAAATTTTAGACTTTTGCAGGATTTTTTTTTTCCCTTAAAAATTATCATGTTAATAAAAAGGCTAATTGTATACTAATAATTGTATAGATATATTGTATATATATCTGTATATGTATATGTATATGTATGTATATATATGTATTTATATATTAAATACATATATTATATGTATTTATATATAGATATATTGTATGTATTATACAATATATTGTATATATTATACATATACACTAATTGTATAGATATATTGTATTTAATTGGTATAGGTATTGATATTTCAAAAAGAAAACATCCGTAAGTACTCTATATTTGGGAAGAACTATATGTTGACAATAACAGTATTTTTGAAAATGCAGAATACCAAAACTAAACATTTATATCAGAAATCCTTACTAGAACTCCAGACTGAACTGGCTAGTTTGGAATTCACTGCAAACATTGATCACAAATAAACTTCAGTGAGAAATATTTTTTTGGTGAACTCAAGCATAAATATTAATTATCAAATAGAAATATTATGGACCATTTGACATGATACTCACACAGACAAAATTTGTTTTAGTCTTTCTAAAGTGTGCTTAAAAGTGTGATTGATTGAATGGCATCAACTGTATTTCTATTTTCTTCTAAACACTTCAGTAACTCATTAAAGCACTTGAAAGGAAATTATTAGTATTACCAAATCATATTCATAAAACCAGAAGTCTTCAATTCTTGACTGTACAGTTCAGAGTGGCTAAAATATTATAGTGGTTTGATAAAACAGGTATCACTCACTCATGACTGAAAAGATATCACCAGAAACATACAGTAGAGTCAGGCAGTCTGAAATTAACTGATAGAAGGCTTAACATTTATAAAATTCATAAAAAAAAAAAATAGTTGTGTTTATAGAAATAAAAGTTTGTGAAGATTCTTTACACATTGATACTCTCTTCTAAGCACTATTAAGCATTATTAAGCACTATTAAGTGCTTAGAAGAGCAAAGACCTAAGCACTATACAAGATAATTATGATACAAGATACGTATCATGTAGATGTATCATACAATTATGATACAAGAAGAAAATAAGCTATACTGAAATAGTATTATATATCAGCCTAGATAGGTCTAGATTTGAAGAAAGGCATTTTTCCTTAAAAATAATCTATTATGTTTTCTCCGAAGTACACTTAGAACTCATGCCTCAAAATGAACATGATGATTGAATTGAAGCCTTCAGATTGGATAGCGCTTGATAAAAATATATTCTTTTTTTTTTCTGAAAATTATTTGAATTATAAAATTTTCATAGAGAAAAATCAACTTGGTCAAATTTTCTATTCAGAAAAAAGAACCATAAAAAATACATTCTATATAAATATCCTACTTTTATTGTTAATTTTTGTTCGTTTGTTATGGAGTGTAGAATGTTCTAGAAATATTGTTTTTAGAAATTTTTAGAAAACAGATCATTTCAAAATTAGACTAAAAAAAAAAAAAGTTAAAGTTTTTTAAAAAAATGTTTTAAGTTAAAATTTTTAACTGAAGTTAAAAATAAAAAAATAAAAATAAGAGGTTTATGAAGATACATCTGTGAAATTTTCCACTTCATCTGAATGCTGTATTTTGTTTGTTTTGGATTTTCTCCCAAATAGTCTATCCATGACAGTAAAAATATCCAGGATGAGGAAAGTGTTTTGATATCTAAAATATCTAAAATATCCCTTAAGGCAGAAAAGTCACTAATCAATTTGCTGTTATCATATAGCCCCTAAAATCCTTTTTAATGATTCAGGACAAAGCCTTTTTCTTTTCTCCAAAACATCACTTATTTTCACAAAATAAATTGCCACAAAATGAAAATCATTATTTTTCCTGTCTTTATACCTTCCTAACAACAACCTCATTTTAAAGCTACCTGTGGCCATTCATGTAAAGAGGTTCTTGATATTGCTTTGCCAAAGTCTCCTTTCTTTTTTTATTCTTGGGTTTCAGAACAAAGACTTATATTTATCTCACCTCATTTTAGGTATTAAGAAGTCAGGTATCTGAACTAAACCCTAAATTGACATTCCTTTAATTGTCAAAAGAGAGAGACAGGAGTTACATACAATTCATCTCCTCATCTTTGGTCTCTTTTAATGTTTCTCTCCCTCTCCATGAATTATAAAAAAAAAATATGAGTACCTGGTTTAAAACAGGTACAGAACTTTAAGACTGTTACACTAAGCTGAGATGGATTCACATCATATTTTGCTACCATGATCTTGAAATTTCATAGGATTTTCAAATTCAGAAAGGTACAACAGATCACAAGGCTTTATATGTATTTATATATATATACATAATATATATTTCTTATATTCTTGATATTCTTGATGAGGTTTAAGTGCATGTGTTAATGTTTATAAATGATGTATAAATATTCAGATAATGTTACAAAATTAATTTGTTTATAGAAAATCGGGATACACAGGTGAAGCTCTCACATGCACATTCAATTTGAGTTTGCCTCTAATAAAAAACATGTATTCATAAACATATTTTCCACTTGCCTGACACTCTCAGTGCAAAATACCACTATTTTTGTAAAGATTTTCAAGACAGATTGAATATGACAGAAAAACAGAGACAAGAAGATAGAACCAAAACACCAATCTTGAGATACTAAGAATTTCAAAAGAGCTATTTCATACAAGACCAGATAAGGATAAGAACCTACAATTACCTAAACATAATACTAGAATTCCGATTCTTGAGAAATTCTGATTCTTGAGAAATGTCAAATGACTTTATTTATACTTTATACTTTATTTATACTATTCTAAGACTGTAATTCTCAAAATAATTATTGTTATCACCTAAATCATTTTCTTCACCAGACTCATTTTGATGGTTTCCATAACATAGTAAAGGGAACTGCCTGAGAAAGTGAAACAGCAATGATTGTTCTCTCTGAAGAAAGAAAATTTCTTATTGCATGCATTACTTCTATGCAACATCACTGCTTGCAACAATAGCAGAACAGAGTGCCTAGGTATCCAGTATAGTATTATTATTCTTATTTTTTTTTCTTAACTAAAAGTATACATTGTAGAAATTTAATGTTTACCTGAAAATGAGCAGACACCTGCATAGTGTTACCTTGAGTAGCTAAGAAAAGAAGTTATAATAAAAAATAAGCTGGGCATGTCTGTTTGCTAGTACCAAACTTTGTGGAGCAATAGATGAAAGGGGAAAGAAGGCAGCTCACTGATTTGATAGAACAAATAGTCAAGAAGATGCACCTTAAATAGTTTCCAAGGTAACTGGCTCTGAGCCTGGAATCTATAAATATGGGTACAAACAGGTTTCCAACTCTGAGACAAAAAAAAATCGATGCAAAATAAATAAATAAATAAATAAATAAATAAATAAATAAATAAATGAGATGACAGTTGAACAAAATAACATGAAAAATCATGCTTAATGAAAAACATTCATAGAAGAATGTCTTTGAAAAAATTACACATCTTTGGCAATCAGAAATACAAATGCTTTCACTTTCATTTTATGCATATGGGTAAAAGATAAGAAATGCATAGGTCCACATAAAAACCTATTTTTTTATGAATGCATCCATTATTTGTTGAAAAAAGGTTGTTTAAATTTTGTCTTGGTTAAATATCAGTAAATTGAGAATAAATATTTCTGCAAAAATTTCAGACTTTTAAAAACATTCATAATTAATACATAAAGGATTTAGACTACAAGGTGATTGGATACTACTGTAGGCTTTAATATTGAAAAATGTTTGAATATTTAGCATAGCAATTGTTATCAAACACATTCATGCAACAATCCCTCTTTCAAATCACCAGTACGTAAATAGTACTGATATTGTACGTTTCAAAACTAAGGTTTCCCTTCCCTTCCCTTCCCTTCCCTTCCCTTCCCTTCCCTTCCCTTCCCTTCCCTTCCCTTCCCTTCCCTTCCCTTCCCTTCCCTTCCCTTCCCTTCCCTTCCCTTCCCTTCCCTTCCCTTCCCTTCCCTGCCCTGCCCTGCCCTGCCCTGCCCTGCCCTGCCCTGCCCTGCCCTGCCCTGCCCTGCCCTCTCCTCTCCTCTCCTCTCCTCTCCTCTCCTCTCCTCTCCTCTCCTCTCCTCTCCTCTCCTCTCCTCTCCTCTCCTCTCCTCTCCTCTCCTCTCCTTCTAACTAAAATTACTATAATTTGCTACAGAATAGTGTAATTTTGAGTCATTTATTTTAAAGCAGATCATTCTGAGTAATTAAGGCATGCATCTCAGACTATTTTAGAAACACCTGTATTTATAAACAGATCTGTCTCGCTTAAGACCTGCATTGTTTTAATTCTTTTCTGACACTTTACATGTTTAAGAACCATAATATATATTATGCGTTTATAATATTCATATATGAATACATAGATATCATTCTCAAACTAAATGTTTTGGTTGATCTTAACTGTTCATTTACTGCTTTTACTATCAATCCCTTTTCATAAAGATCGGGAAATAGGTAGTTATAAGAACCGCTAAATAATATGACAGATGTTGGGTTTTTTGTTTGTTTGTTTGTTTGTTTGTTTGTTTGTTTTTATGTGAAAATACATATGTGTATATAAATAAATACAGAAAAAGAAAGCTATTTGTTAGATATTTGTATGTGGTTCTGTGAAATCATTCAGGACTTTTTAAGGTGGCAAATTATTTTTCTTCCTAAAATTAGCTCATCTTCCTTAGATATACACCTTATATATACTTCTCCAGTTACAAAACCAACAATAAAATATTTCTAATCTCTGAAAGTAAAACAAACTAGTGAAGGGTTACATGGGGTTACATCAGGCTGGTGGCCAGTCACCAGTGAGGTCTTCCAGGGCTCCATTTGAGGGCCAGTTCTTTTCAATGCTTTCATAAAAGATTTGGATGGAGGACTAGAACGCATTTTGAGTAAATTTGTTGATGACACTTATCTGGGAGGAGTTGTGGACTCTGTTGAGGGTGGAAAGGCCTTGCAGAGAGATCTGTACAGATTGGAGAGCTGGACAATTGTATGAAATTTAATAAGAGCAAGTGCCGGGTCCTGCACCTGAGAAGGGGCAACCCTGGCTATACATACAGACTGGGGGACTGGATGCTGGAGAGCAGCCCTGCAGAGTGGGTTTTGGTTTATAGCAAGCTGAATATGAGCCAGCAGTGTGTCCTGGCAGCCCAGAGGGCCAACTGTACCCTGGGGTGCATCAAGCAAAACATTGCTAGTTGGTCAAGGAAAATGATTGCCCTGCTCTGCTCTGCACTGTTATGTCCTCACCTTGAGCACTGTGTGCAATTTTGGGCAGCACAATACAAAAACGATGTGAAACTACTGGATAGTGTTCAGAGAAGGGCTACTAGGACGGTGAAGGGCCTAAAGGGGAAGACAGATGAGGAGTGGCTGAGGAGTGGCCTGTTCAGCCTGGAAAAGAGGATGCTGAGGGGAGACCTCATCGCGGTCTACAGCTTCCTCACAAGGGGCAAGTGCCAATCTATTCTCTTTAGTGACCAGCAAAAGGACATAAGGGAATGGTGTCAAGCTGAGGCAGGGGAGGTTTAGGCTAGACATCAGGAAGAGGTTCTTCACTGAGAGGGTTGTCGTGCACTGCAACAGTCTCCCCAGGGACGTAGTCATGGCATCAAGCCTTTCAGAGTTTAAACAGTGTTTGGACTACACTCTCAGTCATATGGTCTGAATTTTTGGGTAGACCTGTTTGGAGCCAGGAGTTGGACTTGGTGATCCTTGTGGTATGAGGATCCTTTCCAACTCAGGGTATTCTATGATTCTATGAAGATTCTATGAAGGGTTCATTCTTGGGACTATACCTGTCAGCATGAGTATCGTGTATATTTAATTCTAATGCTAGCACCTTCTATGGCTCTATTACCAGTTTTCCTAAAAAAAAAACAAAACAGTTTTCCTAAAAAAAAAACAGTTTCTATGGCTCTATAACCAGTTTTCCTAAAGTTTTCCTAAAACTCCATCCTAATGTTTCTGGACTGTTCATTTCAGCACAAGAAGAATTTAGAAAAACACAATGCAACATTTTTTTTTACAAACCGTGCTGTCAGAACATGCATGTATTTCCACAGATTGAAATGGAATTACAAAATATTATGTGCTAGTCCACTGAGAATATATACAGTAGAATTCAGCAGAACTATTCACAACCTTAATGTTTGTTGGACAATAAAGTGATATATTAAGTCCAACATTATGGAGAGAAAAAATGGACTGTAACCAGAACAGCTAAGATAAATCCTAAAATGGATTTGGACACATACATACTATTGTATCCAAATTCAGGATGTTCAACCAAGGAAAGCAGACACAAAAATTATTCAACACTGGTATGTTAAACATATTTTCTAATTGGGGAGATAGAATAGTGTTTTGTCTACATTTCCCTAATGGAGAATGACAGTTGTGAATAATAAAGTCCATCCTTGATGCTGCTATAGTGTTTTTTAAGACTAAGATATCAGAGACAGTAGCACTATGGATAGAAGGTGATGGTGTAGGGGTTCTAACTATAGTTCCTTCTCCCTTTCCCATATTTTATCTTCCTGTAGTGTAATATGCATAAAATCACAGCCTGCATTATGTCATCGATGTAAAAGTCAGACCCTACAGAAGATAAGCTAATATGTTATTTACATATCTGTGATCAGTTAGGATTTGTCAATTGTGCTAAGGCACATTATCCAGACCTTGCTGGAAGGCAATGTGATGAATCAGTTTTTATGAGTCCTATTCTCCATTTACATGTGCTTCATTCCCACAAGTCAATTAGAAAAGGATCACTTTTCAGTCACTAGAGAACTGAGTGGTATGGGACCCTCTTCCAATATTACTGCACAATGGTCAGGTCACTAGTAATGACTGAAAATGATAGTTCAATGTTGAGGATGACTTCATGCATGCTGAGTAATAAGAGATGAGGACTAGGGCAAATTATTTGCAATCACCCTCTGAATTGCTGAAAATCCTGATGATTTTAAGGTTTCGCTACCTAGTTCTAACTGAGACCTTTCCATCAATAAATATAAAAATAAATAAATAAATAAATAAATAATCAATTTAAAATGAGGTTCAATTTTTAAAAGTTTAAATTAAAAATGAAGGTTTGTAACCCTGTTTGGAGACTGCTAGCCTGAGTTGTATAGAAGGGAAGACACCTTCAATAATGAATGGCTTATTCTTTAGTCTTGAACAAACAGGCCAAGCTCTGAAGATGCAAAATACATCAGATCCTATCTTCCACAGGTTGAATGCAGATAAATATGCATTCTCATTTTAAACTCTCTCATATGCATGTAGTTTATATTCTACAGCATGTGGATTAACATCTGATACTAGCTGCAAGGTACAGTATGGGCATACATAACCAGAGCCTGGAGAGAATTCTGAATGAACAGAACAAATCTGTACAGCACATTCAATCAGTATTCAGTTCCTCTTCACAACAAAATATAAGGTGTGACTTTGAAACTTTGCTTATAATCTACTAGTAGCTCAAACAGGCAAATCTCGTGAAGGATACTGGAACTCCAGCCAGTATCTACCTGGTGCAGAAGAGACTCCAAGAAACTCCAGTATGAGGTAATGTGGCATGTTATAGATAAATAAATGTGGTACTTGCATGTTACAATGGATCATATACATTAGTAGTGTCTCCATAGGTGAAGGAACACATGCATTTTATTCTATAAGATACCACAAGTCAATTCAAGAGACTTGAATCATTCTGAAATAGGAAAAGACTTAATATTAAGTGTGAATATGTTTTTCAATTATTTATTTACAATTAATTTTACTACTATCCCCGTTTTTTAGCTGTAGCCATCATATTCAGTAATACCAGTTCCAGGCACAAGGTTCTAATGCAACCAAGAATAGACTTCAAGACTGTGCAAAGATCCTGTGTACTTAAAGGTCCCTCATTTACCAAGACACTTTGGTATAAAATTACAGTATTTGCAATGGCCTTAAAAATACTGACAAAGAATTAATTAATTTGTCTGCAAAAAGTTTGCCTGAAGCAAAATTATATGATTTTATAAGTAACTTGGATGTGTGTGCATTTACACACATACACATCCTAAAGAAAAACTACTCTCAAAGGCTTGTTAGCCAGTTTAGCCCAAATATATTTGTTCCAGCATCCCAGGATATTTGTTGCAAACAACGGGATTAACTTTGCTCCATAAAAAAAGCAATTTGTTTCTTTAAAAAGACATCACATTTGGCTGATTTAACTCCTGCTAGGGTCCTGCAATAGTCTGCAAAAAGGCTTTTAGATAATAAGAGCAAGGATCTATGGAGAAATGAAATCTGAATCAGAAGAAATGGTGCACTATTACTTTGAAAACTCTCCTGGAAGTTTGTCTTCTTTATTTCCTCTTCACAGACAAAAAATAAGATTGTATATTTAAGTGTAACACAGTTATTCAAATAAGCCAAGAGATTTTTCTTACCTCAGAAAGCTAAAACACATTTAATGCCAGGGTCACCTTTAAGTAACCCAAGTTTTTGTTGAAGATTAGGCAGGTTTATTACTTTTTAAGTAATAAAATTATAGTTTCTCTTTTGTATTCATGTTGGATTTTTTTTTTATTTTGTTATTATTGTTAAGATGCATTTTAAACTTTCAGGGTAAACCTGAATGCTAAAGTGTAATTTCCTTACATGTAGAAATAAAGACAACACAAAAGAAACACAAAAGGCAAAAGCAAATAAGCAACTCCATTATTATTTAGCAATATGCTTCCATGAGAATTTATTTTTTATGCCTCTTTTTTATGTTCACAAACAATAAAGATTAGTAGACAACATATTTTGTCAGCTCAAGATGGCTTGAGCATGGAGGAAATAATTTGCAGAAAGTGCAGGAGAGCAGATTTCTTTGTGTTTAAGGATCTAATACACACAGATACCTAGGTGCTTTCATAGGCAGATATTGCACTAATATGCATAACCCTTCCTAATGTGTTCATGAGAGAATATTAGACACACGTAAATAGACAAATACAGGCAGGATGTGTTTCTCTCAATATTAATGGATGGTTGTCTACTGGAACCAAGGTAGCAGGGGCCTATATTTAATAAAATTTAAAACAATGTTTAGCATATTGTTTTATGCTAAATGCAAAGTCCTGCAAGAGTTAACATGCAGTGGGAAAAACAAAATGGCAGTAAGAATTTAGGCCACATTTAGACTAGTTCTATCATAGAAAATAAACACATATTCTTGACTATTATAATAAATAGTTGTCTTACTGTTTGAAAGGGACAGGTCTTTGAAGCTGGTATAGGATGTCTATTACTAAAACTTCTTACCATTCTTACTCTGATACTTACTAGGAAGAACAGAAATAGTTTAATTCTTATATGATCCTCTTCAAAGTCCTTAATTTTGATAAGTAACAGTACACAGCTTTCTACCACTTTTCTGTCCATTCCTTTGTGAGCCCAGAGAGCCTAATTCTATGCTGCTGCTGCTACACTTCCCCATTTTAGCAAAATGTAACATACCAAGGAAAATTGGATCCCAGCAGGGGAAGTTCAATTAAAAATATTATAAAATGTCAAAGGGGAAATAAACTGAGCGCATAAGAGTATTTTGCTTTGGTTTTTAATTCTTGTCTCTCTCTCTCTCCCCTCTTATTCAGTCTTTAAGATTTAAAAAGGAAATAAAAATGAAATACACCAATTTCATCAGCTTTCATCCCTTTTATTAGGAACTTAATGCTGTGAATAGAAATGAATTTTAGAAGTTTGTTCAAGCAAAGGTTTTTGTCACTGCATGTTTTCTGTCACTGCATGGCTACGATCTCAGAAAACCTATGGGGGAATCTCTGATAAAAATTTATTTCTATCATTGCAACCTGCTAAAGATGCCATACCTACAATCTATAAAGTAACACCCTTTTAATTTTTAAATCAAACATATATAAAAGAACTTCAAACTTCTGAAGACTTACATCTGCATTTTTTGGTTCTGAACTTTGGAAACTGAAGTAAACAGTCTTAATCTTCATTTTGATACTAGCTCCTTTTTAAATAAATACACCTGCAATGCTAAATATAATCACCTGTCAAAAAGCCAGAAGGAAAACAAACAAACAAACAAACAAACAAAAACAAAACATTGCGATCTGTCTGAAATACATGGCTAATCACAGATAACATATCATAGCCAAATTAGATGGACGCCACAACAATGGGAATACATTGCTCTTTTTGGAGTAGATTAAAAGCAAAACAACTATTCACAACAAATTAAGAGAGAGAAAAATTTGATCTAATCTATCAATTAGCTAATGATAGATCAAACACTGCTAACAGAAGGCTTACCAATCAAGACTTCTTTACACACTGAAAATATCAGCTCCAGTGGTAGGAGCAGAAAGAGAGCAAAAAAGCTTCAGAATGAAGACATGCTCTGTGGGCTACCCAATTTCCAGCTTCTTTCTGTCAGACACTGCCAGACTGCCTTAATGGTATAAGATAGTGTAAAGATAATAAGCTGAAAGTGAGCAATTTTCTAAGGGAAAAAATGAGATGGAGGTGAGCACCTAACAGCTGCCAATCAAAATTAAATGATACTATGAAGATAGTTACCTGACACTTGATGAATGACAGTCTAACAGGTCTCTACAACTCTTCAATCTGACCTTGTGTATATAAATTGCATTAAAAAAAAATTAAAAACGTGTTCCAAAATATAAAAAAATTGATTATTTTTATTTGCTATGTTCAAAGTCCTTCTCATAGCAAATGAAAATGGGTACTGAAACACATGTTTAATCACACTCCTCACTGAAGACTACCCTTCCTCTAAACACCTGCATTATTTGATAGATTTTTAAGTCAATGATCTTACTAAATAATATACATTTATATATATTATTATACTTACTAAATAAATTTAAAAAGTGCCTAAAGAAAATCAAATATTTTTTATGTTTTTATTTTTCCAGTGAAATGGGGGAAAAAAAATTGACTGGAGACAAATAGCATACACTATCAACCTGAGAGCCAGGGAAATTCCATGAGTTCAGCAGCCAGAAACGCTCTTATGATCCACCTTAAAACACATTTTACATCTATGTTAGAATTAGAGTAATTTTGGCAAGCTAACATATTTTTTTTCTCTTTCATATAATCCTGTACTATTTTTAATTTCTGTGACAATCCTATAGGTTAGCCTGTTCTGAAAGACTTTGTACTGAGGAATAGCAAAATTTTGTGGATATGAATGAGAATGAATGATATGAATGGTGAGAATGTGTAGAAGACATGCTGTTATAACATCATTGCAATCTCTTTATGACAATATTTCTAGGACTTGTAGCGATGGATTTCTACCATTGGAATATTTCAGTTTACCTACTTAACCTAATCTTACAGTAGTTTGATTTTTTTTTTCCATAAGTTCATTCATGTTTTTCTTTTTCTTTTTTTTTCTCTCCTTGTAATTTGACTTCATGTGATCTCTACTGAAGTGATTCAGAAAATAAAGGTACAGTGAGTTGCTCTCTTGACAACAGGAAGTAAGCATGACACACAATAGAATTTTTATGCTCCTTGCTGTCAAAAATGCTGCTATGATTTCACTTCATCTTTTAGTTTAATTAATCTGATTGTAAACCATGAAATTAAATGACCAATCACAGTTCCTGGAATGGAGGAAAATCTGGAAACTCTCTTCAGTTCACAGAGAGTAGCTGGGGACAGAGATGACATATTTTGTTCCTGGGATTTCTATAAAATATTAGCCAACCTTCTATGTATGGGTAGATGGGTATTTATATTTCAGAATGGCTGTAAGAACTAGAGAAAATTCCTGACTTAGAATTCTCCAATAAAGGTGTCCTTGCATCCTTCAGCCTTCTCTCCCTACCTCATATTCCTTGCTGAGAGGGGTCTTCAAGCAGAGAATAAAAATAATTAAAAATGTTCAAAGTACTAAATAAATATGAACCATTCCTAACATCATCCACTGAAATATGTAAATACTATCTCATTTCTTTTAATACAGAAACTGAAGTAAAAAGAGGTATTAAGGAGCATGAACCTATGATATAATCACTTGATAAACAGAAGAATTTGTTGAGAAATTGTTGAGAAAACTCAAGAATTTTGGACTCCAGCCTTGGATTCAGGCCTAGAAGTATGACAGGGCTAACAGAAGAAAAAACAATATAAGCTACTGTAATGTCCAATACAGTTTTCACATCATTAGCAGAGTTCACCCAGGTGGCAAAAACAAATAGCTGACTGCAAATAGAGGAGTCATTATATACATGTTAACTCACAGTTATTGGTCTTTCCCTTCCAGAATAAAACCTTTCTTCTCCTTAGCAACTCTCTTCACATCCTGTTAGTAAAGAGATACACTGGGAAGCATGTAATAATAGGTGTTATCTACTGTATCACATTAATTCATTATTCCCTTCCATCACATCTCAGAAGGCGGGAAGTTAGTACTGAAGCCAAGGAAGCCTAAACCTTTTATATCATCTTACCATGGGATAAGCTCAAAGACCAGTATACCACCAGCTGCATATGTATAAGTTACCAGACATTTTAAAAAGATCTATCTCTATACAGATATATTTTTTTCACAGTCATATTCACAGATAACGACAGAATAGTAGTCATGAAGCATTTAATAAAAAGCTTACATATTCAAGTCTTATTACTTAGCAGGCTGGGAGGCTAAAAGGTAAAGATACAGTTAAACATACTTTATGGTGGTGTTTTTCACCCTAATTTTCACACACAATTTGTACTTTTGTGCAATGAGTGTTGCTCTTTTACTCAATGTGGCTTTTACTGAATATGTAACTTAACAGTGCAGTTGTGCAAAACCTAATATCAGAACCAAAATAATCCAACAAGATAGAGGGGAGAAGACAAGTTTGACCTCTACCATCATGAAATTAGCTTGACAGGGTGTGTGAACAGTTGGAGCAAGCTGACAGCAGGGATGAGACAAGACAGCATTCCTGGAGCCCTTTACCAGGCCACAGTCAGTGCTAGCTGCAGAATAGACTGAGAGAAATTCTGTGCACTGTTTCCAGAATGAAGGCAGCAGGTGAGCAATGTACAAAGCTTGACCTTAGCTGCCAAGCTGTCCAGCTCACTTCCATGTCAGGAATGATCCTATTCCCCTTGCCAAGCCCTCACTGGAGGCACAATCTGTCTGACCCTCCATAATTCTTCTAGACCTTACCTGACAGTTAGCCTCACAACTTTAACTTCACTATGAAATGTCTCTGCTTTTTTGCACCTGAAAAGAGACCTGCAAACCTGTTATAGACCTGTTTCTACTGTTCCTGAAATATAAGCAAAAACAGTAACTACACTGATAGGCATTTCTACTGAAAAAAAAAAAAAAAAAAAAAAAAAAGGACAAAAAAGGACTCAGATGATTCGCAGAAAGCTTGGACGACAAATATGTTGCTATAAAGTCTTCCAACCAGAAAAAGTGTTTTCAAATGTAGCATCAAATACTTATGTAACCCAGCTGAATGCAAGGACTTAATCTGGTCTTGTTTCTGATTACTCACTCCCTTTATAGTTTCTGCTTTCTGATTCCTCTTATTTTAGCAATGTATTTGATAAACAAAATGATGCCACTTCTATGTCAGGGAGAATATAAGCTACAAGTCACAAACAGTTGAGACAATTATCACTGTGTGCATGCCATGTTTTCACATTTCACCCTAGACTGACGACTTGATTATATACAAGATACTGAGCTAAATGGTTCAGTGGTGACCATTGTTATACTCTTAAATTTTAGCCACTTGCTCTGATTTACATAAATTAGAGGTATCCAAATAGGAAAAGTTTTGCTTGTTCTAACATCACAACTATAAAAGCATACAGCATATTCCTAGATTTGTATCATTTCAACTCAGAAGACAGATGATTTAATGCCTTTCTAGGACAGAGCTTCAAGGTCTACATGTTTTAGAAAGCAAGTCTAGAGAGTCAAGATAATAAGACTCTCATGAATTTCATTTAGCTAGAAATAACTCTAAACTAACTTCTGTATATGTTCTCCTAATTAATGAGAAGACCACCATAAATAGAAAGAAACTTACAATGTGTCCAAAATACATGAAGACAAAATAATGTGGATCTACAGTGTTAGAGAATGAATGTACAATTGGCATGTCATGATGGTAATAACGACTATAAGCCAGATTCTTAACTTCCATATGGTTACTCGGCATGTCTGGAGTACTGGAGTGCTCAGGCAATTTCTTGCTAACAAAGCACTGTTGGGAGTCATAACCAGCCAGCTGTCATAATTTAGACTGTGTTTGGCATAGCATCAGCCCCAGGGACAGAAAGCTACTGCTGTTCCTTTGTGTAACTTTGCTGTGGGCCTACAGAACTCATCAGTGGTGCAAACAGCCACTAAAGCCCACACTTACATTAAAGCCAGTGACTTACACTCTCATTGAAGTAGTAGATTTTTAAGATTTCAGACAAACAAACATACTTCAATATAACTACTTTTGCGTGCTTTTTCCTTACAGAACAGTTGAATTGACCTGTATAGTGACATATCTTAGTTACGTTAATCAGTTTTCTCAAAATCAGAATAGTTCCATTTAAGATTCAAGGGCTCAGATGCTAAAACACTGCAGATAAAATTTAGAGTGAGGTAAATGTAGTACATGTAGTTTGTTTGTTTATTCTTTTTACTATTTTTTAAAATCTAAAACCTTGTGTCTATATTTTTGTGTTTCACGATACACTAGTTTCTAACTGGTTTTGTTCATCCTTGTAACTCAGATGTGGTGTTAGCCACATACAGATTAGGAATCTGTTCTAGTCTTGAATTTATCTGTGATCACTGCAAGTACCAGTAGGATATTATGATTGCTGGAATATGGGCTTTGGAAGCATCCCAAAGAATGCACAGACATCTAACAGTGTATCTGAAAAGTCAAGTAACTAGTGATAATCTCTCATATGTTATGATGGTAACCTAAGGCAGGGAGAGAGAAAGAGACTGCACTAAACGTTATATATTTCTCTATAGTAAGATGTGGGAAAGATAGCTCCTTTCACTTAAATTATTCCCTTCATAATTACTTTTAAATTATATCATTCATCTTCATTTATGGTCTCTAAAATATATGCTTATTATTATCTATCAGTTTGTTTCCCCTAGAGAATAACTCCATCTTCAATTTATTCTTTATGGACGGAGTATACTATACTACAGGAAACAGCTTTGAAAACAAAAATTCAAGATTCATGAGAGAACAGGCAGTTGCCTGACAATGATTTACTTCGTAATAGGAAGCAGTACAGCTAGCAATTTTAATTATTTATCTGTTCTTATAATACGCCATTGTTACAATTTTTATTGGCATTTCCATTTTGTTATTCAATGTCACTGATAGGGATTATTCAGCTTAATTTTCTGGGATCATATTAATGAGAAAGCTAATTAATAGCAGTGAGAAATATTGCAGCCATAAGGAAGAGTCAACTAACAACCTAGCGTTCAAAAAACACACTCCACTGATTAACACTGTTGTTTAGTATCCTGGATGTCTGAATTGAATTCCTTTTCAAACAATGACCGTGCTTTCATCCCTTTCTCCCTCCCTCCCTTCATCTCTTTTTAGGGATATAATTGATAGAGGTAATAGTCAGTTCCAGCTGGGAGGCTTCTCAATTTTTTTGTTTGCTTGTTTTAACTCATTGGCTACTTCTACTATATGGTGATATGAGTACTTGAGCATCATCACAGTAATATGCAAAATGTGATAAGTCACAGCAATGAGCAAAATTACTGTTTTACACTTTAATATATACATTTTTAATTACCTTCTGTTGGACCTTTGTTTTTTGGTTTGCATGTTTACTTCTACTAAATAGATGATTTAAAATCATGAAAAGAAAATACACTGTATATTTTATAGATATTAAGGCAGGAGAATGAGACTCTGCAGATGTGCTATAGCAATTATTGAACATGAATACTCAAGTAATTGCTATCTTAAATACCTTATTCAAATAGGCAGAGTACAAATTAAAGCTACACGAGTTTGTCTGAAAACCATAGCTTGCTTTGAAGTGGCAATTTTTTCTTTTTGTCTTTTCCTTTTTGCTTTCTCTTAAATAAATATAATACTAATAATACTAGTAATAAAATTACAGTCATGTTCGTTGTTCTAAGTAGGATGGCCTCAGTTTGAACTTCGACATCAAACCCAGAAAGAGAGGGGAGTATGTCTATTATACTTGCAAAAAAAGAAACATATGGACTAAATTCTAACTAATAGGCTAGAACTAGAATAATTAGAAATAGAATAAACAAATTTATGCTTAGCAAAGTAAATATGATGCTGAAACAAGTGGTATAGAATATTTTCCCATTCTGAGTGTAACCAACTAATAAAATGACAGAAAACTTAAGAGTCTGTCTGAATAAACTAAGTAACAAAGGCTCATCTGAAATGAAACATATGCATTTCAATGGAGCAAATTGAAATTTCAGGCGTGCAAGGTGCCTTCTTTCTCTTGTGTTAGAATATTAATCAATTTCCTCTTCCATTCATGATAATCTACAAAAATAGGATATCCTAAATGGAATGGACTGAGAGAATTCTCCCCTCTGAATGTCTTAACATTTAAAAAAATTCTAATGTATGTCCTACAAACTGAGTCACTAGGTAAATTCAAAGTATAACAGCACTGCTATCACTGTAGGGCTAAGGGAAGATTCAGTCGTCCTGTTTCCAGCCCAGTCCCTGAGGAATGTTCAGCACGCCCTAGAATAGGCACTTCAGAATAGCCAGAATTAGTCACTTCTGCATAATATCAGAAGCAAACCTTCTTAGGAAACTAAGGAAACTGCTATCTGTAGGTACAGGTGGCAACTGAGGATTTAAATGTTGTACTTTCACTAATGCAGCAAATAGTATCTAAGTTATCTGTCGAACAAATGTCATCTTAGGAGGAGAAATGCTAGACACATTGTTTAAGTAATTTTAGATAGATTTGGGAGGCATACCATGAAAAAAATAATGAAATACTAATACTCTGTAATCTATATATCAGCACTATAGATTATCTTAAAATAAGAATACCGTGTAATAAACTCAGGATGATTTCCTTCATCATTTCTTATTGTAAAAAAAAAAAAAAAAATACACTTGATTCTAGGTAGTAATTGGACAGTATATTTAAAACAGAGATCAATATGTCACAATAATGATTCTAGTAGACTGAGTTGGTAAACAGAAAACTAAAGATATAGTTTTGGACAACTAGAATACAGGAAAAGAAAACAGACACTGAATATCCAAATTCATAAAGAACAAGGATGAGGTATCCAGCTGGCACATATCTTAAATGTGTAAATGGGTTTATAAATTGTTTGAGTTTTTAAAAGGTATTTTTGTACAAAATTTTCAAATGAAAATGACATTTAAAATGAAATAAAAATACATTTAGGGATAAAATCATGCTGCTTACTTTAGTTCTTTAGAAGTTACTCACCTATTCTAAACTCTAAGCTACTCATATAGTATTCAATTATATTCAACAGAAAAAGAATAAGGGATTATCTCCTGAGAACAATTTTGCAAGCTATCCCAAGCCTACGCTGACTACAGAAGTGAACTAAAAGACTAGGTCATGTTAGATGACATGCTTCTGACCTCTGAAGTTACACAAGATGAATTCATCCAGAGGAATCTGATACCAATGACTATTAAACTAACAAATTTTCCACTGAAATAATTATTTTCTGTTGGAAGCTTATTTTCTGCATATGTTTAAAACACAAAATGAAAACAGACAAACAATCAAACAAAACACATTCAGAGACCTTTCAGCTACAAAGACAAGATACTTTCATTAGGCAGCACAATTGGAATAGTATAGGGGAATTAGTGACCCTGAGCACTTTCTCTGTCTGTACACTTTCAGTGTTGCAGAGACTTCAGATAGGCTAAGGTAAAAAAGAAAGAGAATTAAGGAGAAGAAAGTCTTCCACCTTCTACTTCTGCCTGACCTTGTGGAAAATTCTTCTCAATTTCAACCCATGGGAAATTAGGCCTGAAAATATAGTTATGCATCCCTCCCACCTAAGAAAAGAGAGAGTAAGAATAAATTGATTGCATTTTTCATCTTAAGGCAAATTTTTGTTCCTGCTTGATTCAATTGGAATTTTTGATTTTGTCAACTATATCCAAGGAATAGAATGAAATGAAGTCACTCACGTGTTAAAGAATGGCCTGATGTAGGATATTACTAGCCATAATCTATTTAACTTATTAACTTTAATTCCTACTAAATCAGGATGCAAAGGAATAACTTGCTAAACAGAATAACTTGCTATTCTGTGGTCTGGCAGCAAAGGAAGGGCCAGATTAAGCTATGAGAGAGTTACCTGGAAGTAAGAGTATGCGTCAAGCTATGCATAGATGTCTCATAAAATTAATGTCATAAAATTAATTCAAGCAATTTCTATGGCTTTAATAGCTTTAAAGCATGATAAAGCAATTTAAAACAAAAGGACCATATTACTAATGACAGAAGACTCAGCATAAGTGACTAAAGGGCTCAGGGTTAGGTGTAGTTGTATTTAACAACCTCATTATTGTGTGCAAATGACACAAAGAGATCAGAGAGATTAGAAATGCATGGAAGAAACAGGGCATGCAGTTGGACAGTACATAATTTAAACAGAACTTTTCTGAGGAATAGAAAACAAAACACCCCAGGTCTGAAACCTAGTAATCACAAAGATGTGTCTTCCCTACCTGAACTTTAAAAGGGATTGTACTGTTCTGAACAAGGGCTACCTAATAAGTACTTACCTCTCTGCTATCTGTGATAAATATCAATGCTAGGCACATGGAAAGGTGTAAACATAGATGTTAGAGCTTTACAATAATATCCTAAGATGGAGAAGTCATGCTGTTGGGGTGGAATCAACATTAAGGATCCATTGTAGTAGTTCTACCAACTGCGATTTATAAGTGACAGATTTATTATTTTTACTAGTTTCTTTGACCACCTGTAGCCATGTTGTCTGTAGGCTCGTGCC
Source organism: Aythya ferina (assembly GCF_964211825.1). Taxonomy (NCBI): domain Eukaryota; kingdom Metazoa; phylum Chordata; class Aves; order Anseriformes; family Anatidae; genus Aythya; species Aythya ferina. Next base: position 68,020,669 of record NC_140298.1, on the reverse strand, counting down.
CGGTGTGCCATGCCAATAAGCACAGAGTTGGAATCCACAGGAAAGTCTTTTAATTAAATAATTAAATATATAACTGCAGAGTCAGGTGCTTGGTGATCTTTCACAAAGCAAGCGCACCTCTGACTTGAATCACTGTTATTTATACACAGCAAACTTCTGAAAACTATCTCTTTGGCTTCATTTGATTGGCTATTACAGCTCACCTAACTTTTTGCTACTGAGTTAGCACACTACAGAAGACCAGCAGGGGGGTGGGAAACATCAAATCCCACATTAGCATACATTAATGTTTTATGGATGTAATTTTAATATGTTAATGACCCTTAATGTGCAAAAGGTTATTATAGTTAATTATTGAGCTGTTTTTCTCCTTCTTGTTTTTTTTTTGTTTGTTTGTTTTGTTTTGTTTTGTTTTTTTTACCTTTTATCCCTTATCTTCCTTGCTTCTTCTAGCTCAAGGCTACCTGTCTCTCTGTTTGCTTTTTTTTCTCAGCTAAAAGACTGAGCTATAGGAAGACTACACAAGCTACTTAACAAAAACCAAGGAAACTGGAAATGATAAAGATGTTAAGTAATAAGCTTTTTGCTTGTATCAAATTATCTGAGTAATAAACTTCACAAACAGTGCTATTATTGATAATTTTTACATATCAAACATTATAAATGTCTTCATATGAATAACTCCTCCATAAAAATATTTCATAGGCAGAAATCCAATAAAGTCTGTATAACTGAATCTGAGAATTTTCTTCTTTATTGCATGAAAAAAGATAATTGAGCTTATCCATTTTCCAGTTTAAGAAGCACAACAAAATAAAACATATAAAATGTGTTCTAGCTCACTCTAACTTGTGTATGCTCCTACAACTTAGCCTTCTTGATTTTGAGAGAATTTTTCAAGAAACTGGGTTCTAATATTGTGTCATTATATTTATTTTTCAGAAATTAAATCAAATAAATAAGTAAATTTAAGTCTGAAAATAGCTTTTTAAAGAAATGTACTACATTTTGTTTCACTACTACATATAACCTTTAAAATGTAAAACTGTAACTGTAAGAAGCAATGTTTAACTTTAAATAAAAGATCACAAATATTTCAAAAGAACCACTATGCTCTACGAAAAAATAAAAAATAAAAATCTATGCCATCATAAATATACCATTAGAAAATAGAAACAGCCAGGAAATAGAAGCATCTGAGGAGGATGTTAGACATATCAATTAAGGAGATGGGATATTTCTTTTTTTGCAGCTGTGGTAACCTTATAAATTTAGGGAAATTCCTCCATTAATTTGAACACTAGGTTTCAGTGGGGACTTAACATATGTTCACATTAGCAGGTCTTTAAATAAAAGCAAAGATAAATACATAACACTGACAGAGCAAGTTTTTGAGAAAGTTGTAATCTTCAAGTAATTTAATCTGGTTAGTAGGGATAACATTTTAAACAGCATTTCAGCCTGGAAGAATGAGACTCAAAGCTTTACAGCAGTGACCATAACTTGTTTCAGGCAGTTATTTTTGTGAATTGCAGTCTGCATGAAAAATTATTTTTTCCTGAGAAATAAACTTTTCTTAGAAAAGAAAAGAGGGTGGGGGTGGGGGAGTAGGAGGAGAGAGGAAAGAGGATGGAAAGGGAGGGGAGCGGAGCGGAGCGGAGAGGAGGCAGACAATGGGAAGAGAATTTTTTCAAAACAAAGGGCTATTCTCTGGCAAAAAATATTTTTTTTTAATTTGGTTTTTGATCCTTTTATTATATTTTTTTTTTCTCTTAGCCAACTTGCAATATTTAGATATTTCTAAAGCCAATTTCCTTTGGGTTTTGTGGAGTTTTAAGACAGAACATATTTCTGACTTTGAACATAATTATACATGTTAGATTCAATAGAATAGATTCAAAATATTATGAACTTCAAAACTAAGATCCAAATTTCATATTCTCTTGTCACAGTTAGGTTTAATGAATTTGATGATTAAACAGGTACAGATTCATGGTGCCACACAGCATTTAAATGGTAGTCTTAGTTTACTTTTTTTATTTTATTTTATTATTTTTTTTACAACTGCTTGGTTCTGCAATCTTCAATAAAAGATTATTTTTAATAAAACAGCTTTATACTTTTTGGATATTGAGCATGTACAAACTTCACTGCATTAACACAAAGCTGAGGAAGCAACCAGAAGAGCTGGAAGGAAGCAAGGTGTTAAAGCCCCAGATGGCCCATACAGGGAAAAAACTTTTCATAATGGAGATGTTTGGACTTGAAAGCCGAACAACTTTGTTTATTACAGAAAATGGCAACCAAATCATCACATTAACATGTGGGATTCTACTGCAAAGAGAAAGTCTTGTCACCACATGAAAATTACATTAAGTGATGCTTCAGAGTGTCTACTGCTGCTTATCATCTCATGATGTAAACGGCAGGGATTCCATTCAGGACTTGTGCCTTTTATGACACGGCAGCACGTAGCTAATTTCACACAGATTTTAACTATTTGAATTGCACTATTACTTTAATGTACAACCACATTAATGCAGTGCTTAGGATACTGGAGACAAACAAATGTAGGACTTAAAAAAAAAAAAAAAAAAAAAGATGAAGCAAACTGTCAACAGGAGTCATTATTATCAGCACAATAGCTAGCTGGTAACTGAGGTGCAAGTCTGTGAAATTACCACAGGAATGAATGGTATAATCTTCTTGTAAATAGATGAGATCAAGATGCTATTTTCACGAGAAAGGGCATTAGTGTTTGATATTTTATTTCTGATAGTACAGTAAAACTATTTTCCATATAGGTACAATTTAAGATAATTTACAATTACTTACAATTAAGTGTAATTTAAGAATTCATTTTTCAGAATGTCCCAAGAGCGCAAATTGCCCTGGAGAGACCAAGACTATAAAAACCACCAGAAGATAGCTGTACATTACCAAATCCAAAAGGAATGGTATGGTTCAACAATTTCCAGGAAGGAACAAGGGGAGGGAAACTAGTTCAGCAGATAGTCTAGCATTGCTCTCTTCCTCCTAAGTGTAAACTAACCTATAGAAGAATCCATATATACCATGAAACCTTCCAAATCCCAGTTTCCATTAGTTCCTTGCTTCAGCAAAATATGGATAATTTAATAATAACACAAACTTATTAACAGAATGTATTTGATGACACCTGCCACAGCACTGCTGTGTTCATTTGGTATATTTCTGCATCAATATTTTGTGTGAACATCCTGCAGCAAATTTTCATGTATTTTCCGTTGACCAATTTAGCAGAAACCACTTTGGCAAAAGGGATCTCTAGTTTAAGTAAAAATCTAGAGCAAAGAGGTTTTGGCAACTGCATGTAGAAGGCTACAATTGCAAATTAGCAACCTGATCTAATACCTATTTACTTAGCTGGGAACTTTTAGCAGAATTCACTGGGATACACCTGCAACAGGGATTCAAAGTTCATGGCTTCAAAAAAAAAAAAAGGCAGAAAAAAAATATGTATCTTTAGCAATGTGCAGAATTTTCATCTGATATAATTGCTTTGATAATGCATAGGATTATTAAAAAAATATGTATTATTAGGTTTAGGATTGTGATAAAAAAGTTATCCTACACCAACTAGAGAATCAGTTTCTTCTGATAAACATTCTTCTTTGTGACACATTGTTGTATTCACACATTAAAATTCCCACAGCTGAGCTTTGAAACAACTCTGTTCGTTCTAATCTTTTACTGCATCAGTAAGATGTAGTTCCTGACGAAAAAGCAGTTTAACTTAATTCTTTAAATGTTATTCTTTTGGTAGTAAATTAAAATGCAGAAAATTGTCAGGAGACTTACAATGACAAATAATATACTTAATATAGCCTAATTAATAATATACTTAATAATTAATAATATACTTAATATAGCCTAATTTGAAATATTTAATAAACAAGACACCAACCTGTAGTGATAATGAAATCTTGAAACTAATCTTGGCCTATGGGGATTTATGGGGATCTTCTTTTTTATTCTCTCTCTTTTTTTTTTTTTTTATTTTTAATGATAGCTCAAAATGCTCATTATATTGGGATTTATGCAAACAGTTAGAAAATGTGCTCCATATTACGTTTTCCACTATTCCACGCTATATTTTTCCACTCTTAAAACTAAAATGCTTTATAAAAAATATTTAAGTGAACTGAAAATCTTGGAGTGGAGGTGGGGGGAACAACAACTCTAAAACAATCTTTATTAAGGGAACAGACTTTAGACCAGCTGAGTAGCTGTCAGAGCTCTCACAGGTCATTCCACAAGTAAGTATACTAGTGTATCTCAGCACACATAGACAATATAGCTGGCTGAATGGGGGTATTGTTGCTTCTGAGCAAGTGCAAAAATCTTGGAAAACAGGAATAGCAAAACAGTTTTGAATGTGTCCACTCATTAGAATAAAAAGGCTGAAGTGTCCAGTGTCCAGTGCTTACAATTTTTCACAGCATAAAGAAGATGACGTTTAACTTTTTCAGTGTAAATAATAGTATTATTTTGTCCATTACTCATCAGATTTACTACCTAAAATAAGAGGCTAATAAAGTCCAGGTTGTAAACGATTTCATATTAGGTACAGCTCTAAATTTTATTGCTAACTCTGTTGCACTTGCTTTGACAAAATGTTGTTTGAACATGGCAAGGAAGCAAAAAGATAAGAGACAATTTAACAGATTTTTTTGATGATTTTGGCTGTTTATTGAGGTACAAGGTCTTTGGTCTTGGGCTACTCTATGACTGTGATGTCTCAGCTTGATCTTAAAGCCAAAGGGCAAATCACCTTCACACCAAATGTATCTGGTAAGCACTAAGGGCAGAAGCAACTTGCCTGTAAACATCATCACACAGCATTGTAAGAAGAAAGAGAATTCTGGTACTAAATATCTATTTCATTCTGGTACTAAATATCTAACCTGTCAGTGCAACCTTATCTTCAGTGCATGCTTTAGTGCACTTATTTGATTATTAGTATGAACAGAACTCAAGAACCATGGACAATGCATTTTCAAGCTATGATGCACTTCAGTGAGAAAAGTGCTTTTAGAAGATTAATGTTGATGACTCCTCCACATTCCCTAAAAATATAATTTGCTCTAAGTATTAACAGAACATCCAATATCAGTATTTTAATATAAAGCTTGGTGAAGATATAAAATTGCTTCAAAGTTTTATAAGAAATATGTATTCATCCCTATAACTAGAGGTGTTTTTACAGAAAGATGAGCAATTAAGAAGTTGGGCTTTACTTTAAAAAAAAAAAAAACTTGTTTATTTTCAAGCACACAAAATCTCTAGTTAACCTTCTTTGTAAGAAAGTATCCCACAAGTTTGCAAAGTGAATGAACAATAAGTGATTCATCAATGAGTATTTTCCTCCAAGTAGGCTATCCTCACTAACACCTGCTCTTTTTTATAGTTTGCTCAGGAAGCATTCAACTTATCAGCAACTGTAAACTCTCATACAGACAAGTACTATCTGTTATCCACTGTCTTACCAGCTTAACATCAGTCTGTTTACTGACTCTCTCGTTTTGCCATTCCCTGTAGGACAATGTCTCTAAAGAGTAACCACTGAATGGATGTAACAAAACTGTTTTTCAGCAGTAGTTCTCTGTGTGGAAAAGCATTGAAAAGTTGCATATATTGTTCAGAAAAAGAAGCAAACATAAATATCCAAGCTATCCCCAAAATAAGGAACATTCTGGTCTCAAATATTTATGCTCCAGAGAAATTATAACAGGTTGTTTGTTTTCCATGAACTTTCTCCAAAACCAGCATTTACACTCATCTATAATACAGTGATCGCCCAGGGAGTCAATTTTTGTCTCAGAGTTATTCCACTGGATCTGCTCTATTCAGAGCAAGAAGAAATTGCAACATTCCATTTTACAACTAATAAAATCACTTAGTGTAATTCCCCTGATGAATATCTATCTAACTTTTTAAATGTTGTTAAACTGACTGTCAGAACTGAAAGCCATGATATTCTAATTTTCTGAAAGCTTGATAGAACCAATATTCTTTGTATAGATGAAGCGTAATGAAGCACTTTCTTTCCCATAGGAAACTTTTCCACTCATATTCTTTGATGCCAACTAACCTTCACATCTGTTATTTCCCTATTGATTGCTACAACTTGGCACTTTTGTAGAGTGTCAGATGAGGCAGTTGTATTCAATGACACCACTTCCTCTTCAACAAAAGGAGTGCAGTAAAAAAGCAATGTGCTTCCTATATACTTCAGGGGAAAGGCTGTGTGCAAGTTATATAAACAAACGTAGTCATTTGTACGTGTATATGTGGAGGAGAATTTGTTCCTTTTATACCAAACCACTGCCTATGTAAAATTATGCAAACTAGAGGTGGTTTTGAATTTTTTAAGCAAATGAGGAGTCATTCTGGGTCTCACTTAAAAAATCCATCTCAAAATACACTATGGAAATAAGTTTGAAATTAGTCATCACTTAAAGTATGATCCAAACATATAATTACAAATCAGTAATGCACATTAGAGAATATCAGAACAAAGTATATATATATAATTTGTTTATTATTATTATTTTTGCTGTCACTGAATGCAAAGACATCAAAGATTGGTTTTTCAAGTAAAATGAAATAATTTCTTCTTGACCCATATTACACTAGTGAAAAGTTTCATTTGAAACTAAAATGATAAATGATAGCAATTATCTAATAGACCTCATTTATAATTCTGTGGGAATCACCAGCATTACAAAATGAAAAGAACTGAACATTTAAATTAAAGATCAAATATAATACTTTGATTTCAGACAGAATGAAAGTATGCCATGGCACACATGCCATTGGTGTTTTACATTTGCATCTTTTGTCTAGTCCAAGCCTCTAGTTGTGTAACATTTAACCGATAATATACATATTAGTTTATTTTTTCTTGGTGAAACTTCAGATTCTTTTAACTTTGCTTTAATAGCCACATTTTGTTCTTTATTCTTATATAATAAGACATATAGTCTTATTTGGAATTAGCTTTTTTTTTTTTTCTTTTTTTTTTGCCTTTAAATACAGATTTACAAAGGCAGTTAAACACCTAATTTCTACTGAAATCAATTGAAACTTATTAATGAAAAAAGTATTTACCCATGAGGATTTAGTTCCATCTGAAGATTTTCAGGTTATATAAATAGTTCAACAGGTTGCTCCCACAACAACTCATTTGCATTGTCAAACCACTGTAACTAAGAAGAAAAAAAAAAAAAAAAAAAAAAGGAAGAAAAAAAGTATTTGTCTTTTCAAACAGATTTTTCACTAAGGAGCAGAACCAGATTCTATTTGCAACATTTCAGCAAAACTGCTGAAGATTCTCACCAAGTTATATCTAAATCAAGAATGTGATCCCTCTGGTACCATTAATAAAACAGAGACAGGATACAGGACCGATAACTGTGTATAACACAGGCATGGGGCTTGGAACATTTTGGCTTGTCCTAAGGAATCATTTCCCAGGGGATACCTGGGTTCCACCCAAACATAATTTGGACCATAGCTCAGGAGAAGTCAAGTATAATCCCGGGCTGTTCCTAATGGTGTTTGTGAATGATCGCCCAATTTTGGAGGAAAAGAGTCCTTTGACTTTGCATTTAAAAAGGTCCTAATCTGTTTTATTTACTACTGCAAATATAGTCTTAAACTGTAAAAGTACAGGACAGAGAAATATAATGGATATGGAACAATAGATTTGAAACACTGTATAAAGAAAGATTTCTGTACGTTTTTTTCCTCACTGTTTAATAAAAGCTTATTTATACATTTTACTTTAGTCTCTAGACAATGTACTTCAAAATTCTTACTTCAAAATGTTGGGTCAAAAATTATGATTTTTCTAGAACAGTTTCTAAGACAGTTTTAACCATTTTCTGTCCTGCCTTCTAACTGATAAACCCAAAAGTACAGAAAAATGAAATTTGCAGAAGAGAATGAATAATTCAGATTCTGTTAGAGAGTATAGTTTGTTATAGATATGGGCAACATACCTGCGGTGTTGTCATCTTCAGATTTAAAGGTGATTACATGTTCTAAAAATTTAGTATGCCAATTCTTTTGATTGTTTTTTCTTGCTGTTCTTTTTTTAATAAATGAAAAACAAATCCTTAAACAACAGTCTCTTTCCTCTAAATATTTTACGAGCTTTAATAACAGTTGTAACTTAAATCATATCACACTTTTGGAAATCCACATTATTTATTAGAGGATGACAACATAAAAATGTCTGGAGCCTGAAGTGGTTTTAGAAATGGTAATCTGAATGTATCCTCAGATACAAAAAATGACAAGCTATACAGCAGATGACACTGAAATATCTACCCTGTTGGTGGAAGATAAATGTTTTTAACCTCTAATATGATTAAACATATGGAGTCACATGAGCAAAGCAAAATGATGATTTATATTTGTTGTTATTTTTACTTTTCTTTTGGACAAGCTTTTACAGTCACTGGCTTACTTTTAGTAACAATGATTTTTCCTGGAAGTGAACAGTTTGTTCTTTCTACACACAACATTTAAAAACATGGACTAGAATTTTGGCCATAATCCAACTCAGTCTGTTAGCCAAAATGTGAACTTTTTTACAATTTAAAAGAGATTTGTCTCTTTTGTGTGTTTGTGTGTGTCCATTTTAGTGCCAAAATGCAAGAAAAGGAACTCTTCACAGCCTCTCAGCCAGTCATCTAAAATAAGGCAAATATTCCCCACAATACTATCTAAGGCAGATAGCCATGAGATTAGAAACATTTATATTATTTCTTATAAAAATAATTAATTTACTTGCATATTTTTTATTACAGCCTCTCCCTACAGTTATGTTGCATTTTATACATATATGAAAATTGTCTACTGATTAAGCAGTGACCAGAAAGACTCATCTGATGTATTTGCAGCTATTACGCATCCAGACCAAGGTATTAATCAAGGTTTCTCTGTTGTCAATGGGAAAAGCTCTTGAATTCTGGAGGATGCTGACCTTCTAGAACAGTTACTCAAGGTAGTTTTGAAGTTTTGTGGTGCCTTTTATTTTTTTTCCAATGCCAATAAAAGGAGACTAACTGAAAGGAGAGCAAGTATCTACATTTTGGAGAGATGAGAAACCTGCCCTACATGTTTCCAAAACTGTCTTTCCTAAGTTTGTTTTCCATTTCTATAGTTTCCCTTCAACTGCCCCTTTCAGTTTTGATCATCTGATTTTAAAAGACAGTCACTGACAGTATCAAATTGTCTTCATTATGAACAAGATAAATAAAAATCTCCTTAATTTCAGAGTAAAGATTTCTTGTATGAAGAAGCTCTAACTACAAGAGGTGGTTATAACTGCAGTTTCATTGCTTCTTGCAATGAATAGAAAGTTCATCTAGGGATGTATCTTCTTTCTGAGATAGTGGAGATGTATTAAAGAATACATGTATAAAGAGTAAAGAATACAAGCTTCAATCAGACATGTTATACAGAGGTATCTTAAGAATTTTGGAAGATTCCTAGTTATGTCAAAGAAGCTAAATGTCTCCTGTATCAAAACTAAATCAAACCAAACCAACCAACCAACCAAACAAAACAAAACACCTATTCTGAGAACATAAGTCAAATTCTGCATAAATATATATATATATACCTATATATGTTACTTACGATCATCACCATTATTATGAGGACTGTTGTGCTTTTTTGCCAGGATAGTTAATTTTCTTCACAATAACTCATATGGCACTGTGTAATACTGTTGATAATACACTGATGTTTGGTTGCTGCTGAGCAGAGGTTACACAAAGTAACGCCTTTTCTGCTTCTCATCCTGCTCAGTGAGGAGGCTGGGTGTGCACAAGAAGGGACACAGCCTGGGCAGCTGACCCAGGCTGACCAAAGGGATATTCCATATCATATGGCCTCATGCTCAGCAATAAAAGCTGGGGAAAGGGGTATTGGTGGATGTTTGGAGTGATACCATTTGTCTCCCCAAGTAACCATTATGCATGATAATCTGCTTTCCTGGAAGTGGCTGAACATCTGCCTGTCGATGGGAAGTAAAAAATGAATTCCTTGTCTTGTTTTGCTTGTGCATGCAGCTTTTTCTATACCTATTAAAATGTATTCACCTCAACCCATGAGTTCTTGCACCTTTACATTTCTGATTCTTACCCCTGTCCCACTGTGGGGAGAGCAACTGAGTGGCTGCGTGGGACTTAGCTGTCTACAGGGGTTAAACCACAACAGTGACTGTCTCAGCCTGTAGGATGTGGGAAGAAAAAAAAAACAAACAAACAAACAAACAAACAAACAAACAAAGAAACAAACAAACAAACAAAAGAAACCCACATAATTTCCTATACAAGAAAATGACAAGTAAATTAAAAGATCATATTCTATATCTGAAGAAATTAAAGAGTGCTAAGATATATATTGCTGTTTATCTTTGGTCCACAGTGTGTTCATGGACAGATAGGTAGGTTACCCTGATCATAAAGCATGGTTTTGTATATTTTTTGTGAAAATCCATATTCTATATTGTGTAGATTAAGGACCTTGAATACTTTAAATACAAGTTGATTTAATGCATGAATTAAAAAAAATCTTTAAAGGCATCCATATCAAATGCAGTTTATTTAATTATTACCATAGGTGCATTGCAAAAAGGATAGATTAACTGATTTTGACAAGCATTCTGTTCAAAGCGGTGAAAAACTCTGGAGAAGAAATTCATCGGTATAATAGGACTCTAGGTGGTGTCCAGGGCAATTCTGGCACTGTAAATATTTCTCATACACAAAGCAATGCTAATGCAGTTGGACAATGCCTCAGTAGTATCATACATAAACTGACAAGGCGGAACCAAGAATTCACCTCTTCTAATGAATAGAGGCTTTCAGACTGCTTCAGCAGGCAGGAAATAACACTGAAGGTTGCTCATATGGCAGGATCTCACACAAGACTGGCTAAACCAAGAGACAGTTCACTCTGGCGAATGGTTTCTGAATCACATTCCTAGGATGAGTCATAGATAAAATCTGCAAACTTTAATGGCTACTTGGTGATAGATCTATTTGCTTTGAAGAGGAAGACTCAGACAGTTAAAAGTGTTTTCAGATGTAGTCTCAATTTCTTAAACAAACCCTAACTCTGAAATCTTTCAAAGAGAATCCTGTTTGGAGTAGAAGGATTCTTTATGATCCAGTTCTGCTCCCTTTCCCACCTTGCTCAGAATCTAAGGAAGTCATAACGAGAATAAAGCTCAGATAAGAAATTGAAAGTGTTCTTGCCCTACCTCCTAGGGAAAAGCAGCAGGAGATGGAAAGAAAGAGGCTAGGTAAAAATTAGGTTACGCACTTCTGAGAAGGAGAAAGCCTTGCAACCAAACCTATGATAAGAACCCAGTGTTAAGCCATTCTCTTACAACTGTCAGCAACTGGTCAGCAGTTGCATTACAGGCCCAGGTGAGGCCAGAGAGTGAAATGTATCAAGTAACTGAAAGGAAACAAAATGGCTTACCTTTTAACACCAAACCTACAATAATACATAGAGACAACTTATATTCTGTAAGTATCAGCAATTACATTGCTGTTGATTCTCATCCTCACACCTCCAAATATCTAAATAAATATCCAAATATCTAGGCAACAGAACTCACTTCCCCAAGGCTCCCTGGCTTTTGTGTCTAACAGGGCGCTTGCTGTAAGATCACCCTGCCACAGAAAGAGACACTCTCTGCTCCTCTTGCATCTTGGATCTAACACTCCAGGAGGCAGAGCAGCTTTCTTCAAAAATGAAAACTAAACCTGCAACAATGACAAAAATATGCATTTTCACTTGGATCTGAAAGCTGGACTGACTCTAGCCACCACCCTATTATATGTATCACCAACAGAGTTTGAGGGTGATGGGAGGAGAAGAGTTTAACTACTCACAGTGTCGTAAATTGATGCTGAATCAACACAGTGAGAAAACTATTGAGATGCATGAACAGAAGTAATTTGCAGTGATGTGGATGGATTAATCTCCATTTGACTTCAAAAGGAAAAGACCCTATTTTTCTTGTATTTAGTGGCATCAATATGTATTTTCCAAAATAGAAGATTGAATGGTTACTCTTAAATGCAAAAGTTTCAAGTATCAAGATCATAAAATTTCTCTGAATCAAGTATATGTTGTGTTGTAGATTTTTTTGTCTTTTGTTGATAATAAGTCCTAAAACAATTTAGGACTCAAAATGTCCTCCAAATAATACTAGTTTATTATCATGTTTGACTTTCTAAGGGCTACGGTACAGTTGATTAGTTTTTGTTGTTGTTGTTGTTGTTGTTTTTCCCCCTCTGGGCTCTGATTTCTTGTAGCCTACGTTTCTATCAAAGTGGCAATTAGATCTTGCTATATTTTACCATACCAACATACCTTACACAGAGAAAGATTGGCATTAGTCAGATAAACTCCATGATATGTCTACAGCATGGATAATTAGTGCATGTGCTCTAATTAATGCATATTATTATGGGACACAATTTTGAAAACATGATACAAATGTCAGCTTCTTGTTTGTATGTTCATTTTAGCTCTTCATTAGATTCAAAATGAAAAATACTTATGGAACAGAAAAGACAAATGGGACTATAGGTTATATAGTTTAGCCCACTTGAGAGTTCTATGCAGAGATCAGCATAAAAGTCTTTCCCCTATGAATATTTTGGGGAAATGAAGAAACAGATGGTGAATTGTAGAAAATACTAACTCAGATAACTCATAGACAAAGGAGACTTTTCTTAATGCCAACTTTTATTTTATTTTTGATGTTTCTCTTCAGCTTCTTTTTAAAAATAGCTAGTGGGGACCCAATTTGTATGTTAAGTATTTAATTTAATATTGTAATTACTCTAAATGACTAATCTTGTCTTCACTTCAAAATTATGTATAATTCTTTGAAAAGACTCTGAAAAGCCTGTGTATGTGTTTCACTGGGTTCTAACACCTGTAGCTGCTGGAGACAAGCGTAAGTTATAAGTATGTATCTTGTAATTTTGGAGCATAATTATCTCTAGGGAACCTGCTGGTCCTAGAGATGGACCTGTGGACTCTTGAGGTCCCTTCCAACCCCTACAATTCTGTGATTCTGTGATTTTGTGATAATTATTCATGAATACTGCATGTTATCCAGCAGCTTATTAAGGGTGCTTACTGTCTGTATATAGGGCATAATGGAGCATGAATCTTTGTAGAAATGAAAACTTGGTTAAACTCTATGTTAATCTTTTTCAGCCTATACAGTTGGAAAAGGGTAAAAAGGTAAAGGTAATGAGGAATGTGAAAAGAGGAAAGGGAAGGCAAAAGGCAAGGACACGGACAAAGGCAAGGGTGGGAAGGCAGTGGATTTCTTTTGCCTCAGCCCTGAGAGTCTACAGGCAGCCAAACATATACCCTTATTCACTGCAGTAACACTAATAGCTCTGACAACCCCACAGAAGGGAAAAGGGTCAAGACAGCATAAAACCATTTCAGTAAACTTTGTCCCAGTACCTAGAGAGTTTTGTTGGAATGAGTCCCTTTATGTGAATTACTTCTGCTTTCTATCCCAAGATGCAAAAGACAGACCATTCACCTCAAATAACTTAATGATACCAAATTTATCTGATAATTTAAATTTAGAATTCAAATGCAGTGCTGCTCTTGTTAATGTCAACGCATCACCTAACCTACCTAGCTCTACCTAGCTCCCTTGCTCTTATGAAGAAATGAATAGAATTCAGTGAGACACAGGTGTTTTAAGGTCTCTGGACAAAGCCTTGTTCTCACGGCCAGTGTCTCATTCTCACAGACTCTGTAATTGCACATTCCCTTAATTGCACATACTCCCTTAAGTGTATGGAGTGACTACACAGACCTTGCTTTATAGGTTTTCACCTGTGTCTGCTTTTTTGCACATTCAGAGAAGTAGTGGTTAACCAAACAGGTGTTCCTACAAAGAGGGAATAATAAAGGGAAAAGAGAAATAATGCATTTCAGCTGCACGTGTTTCTAGTAGATAAGTCCGAAGTATGATAATGATCCAAAAGAAAAAAAGAAAAAAGAAATAAGAAAAAAGAAAAAAGAAAAAAAAAAAGCAGCAAGGCATTTATATTCATTCCATTCCATTCTAGTCATCAGTGCCACGTGTTTTTATGCATAAGAACAAGTCTGTGTTTGTTACATTAAAATGTGACTTTTCTATAAAGAGAAATCATTTTAAAGCCAACTGAACAAGTATATCTTGTATCTGCTGCAATTATTTTTTACACATTGTCCAGATCAACACATGGGGGCTAGGGCTCAAAAGTTTTTTGTTTGTTTGTTTGTTCGTTTTTTTCATTAGTCAGCATCATTGAATGTATATTTGAAAAGCTCAGAAGCAGTGTTTCTTTCATCTTTGACTTGCGGCAATTCCACCAAATGATTGACATGTATTGCTAAACTTCATAATATATTATCTGTACTACTCAACTAAAGGTTCTATGTCTGTATATGCTGATGTGCCTACAAATGCATGTTTATATGTTAAACAGAGGAACATTTGCCTATTACAATGTTCAAACTCAGGTCTGAAAAACCCACCTAGGTGGGTTTTTGGCTTCATGCATGCCCCTGCCAGTGTCACTCATGACATATGAATGGCATTCATACCTTTATTTAGAGTCTATTTTAGGGATTTTGTAATGATAGCAAATGTCAGAGCTTCCTGCTGTTTAACAATGGACTTCATTTTAACAATGGACTGAGAATTTGAAAAATTAAGGTAGGCATTAAGTACTGAATTGTTGTCTGCCCAGAATTCCTTAGGGAAATGATAAAAAAAAAAAAAATGGCTAAGGCAAAAAGGGGAAAAAAAAATGACAAGGGTCAGCAACATGGACTTTTATGGAGAAAACACAGTGCAGGAAGAAATGGAAGACACTACAGAAAAGCAGAGCTTTTGGGTCCTGAAGAAGAAAAGGAAAGAAACTGGCAAATATAAATGACAGAATATTCTATCAGATAATTCTAAGGTATGTGAGTCAGCTTTCCTTAATTAGTTTCCTATCTGCCTTTCACCAGGTGATCTTGAAAAAGATGCATTCCCTTTCAGTGCTTCAGCTTCCTTATCAGCAAAGCAAGGATATAAAATACATGAGTCTCACAGAGAGCTGAAAACACCTTTAATTCATGATACAGAAGTAACGACACTAACCTAAAGCTACTATAGAGAAAGAAAAATTATTACTATTTTATTACCATTTGGTATGCAAGTGCTGAGTAATCCTAGCTGAAAAAAGTTCCATTGTGCATGGTACTGTACAAAAACATAGAAAGAAAAAACAAATCTGACACTGAAAGGTACAGATAAGAAAAAACATGAGAAAAATGAATATACACAGCAAGTTCACAAACAAAAATAATCATAAAATTGTAGACTGCTATAAATATATGTGTTGTAGTATTTCCTTTGTGTATGAGGATAGAGAGCTGAGGTACAAATAGAAGCAGTGTATTAATTTTTTTCCTCTCACTTTCAGAACTGTCAATCAGAAAGAAAACAGATTTATTTTATTTTATTTTATTTTTGAGAAACAGAGACTGAGAGACCACAGAAGGAAGAGGGAATGAAAATTCTGAGCTTTTTTATCCAAGAACAGCTACTGAGATAAGTACCTTTCATGAAAATAATAAAAGCTTATTTTATTCCAAAGAATAAGGAAGATAGGCTTCTGAAACTTGAAAACCATCAATAGTCATTCTTAATTTCCATTCAGAATTCTGTGAGCAACACTAGAACAGTCAAGACTCGTTTTCATTATAATTTTCACACTGTAAGCATTCAGGAAAGCCTTGACACCAGTAGAACTAGCCAATAGAAGAGAAGGGAAATTTGTAACTAAGAAAACTCGGTGATTTGAGAAACATCAAAATGTGTATTGGGAGAGGAAACAACATGCTTATCTCAGAGATGGCTTAGAATCTATTTTCACATTTCTTTTCCCAATTATTTCCTTACAATTCTTGGATAATACTAAAGTCATTTTATTGTTCCCAGTGAAATGTTATATGACTGTCATGACAGTCATATAACAGTTTCATTCACAACAGTAACAGCATTAAAGAACCATAGAATGGTTTAGGTTAGAAGGGACCTGTGGATGTCATCTAGTCTATCGACCCTGCTCAAGCATGGACACCTAGAGCTGCTTGCCCAGGACTGGGTCCAGACAGCTTTTGAATATCTCCAAGAAGGGAGACTCCACAAACTCCCTGGGCAAACCTGTATTCTTACACCCCGGGTGCTCTCCAAGATTTTAACTTTAGCAGGTTCTAATCTAGCAGTTATCTTGTTTGCCTAATTTCCATTTAGGTTCTCCTTCAAAAAAAATGTTCTTCTATTTTAGCATCACACAGCTTTGGCCAGGTTCCAAAGTTTTTTAAAGAAAAAATTCACAGGACTTCTATATAGATAATTTATGCAGAAATTACTGTCAGTCTCATGGGTAGCTACTGAGCCTCACTGTGATTGGAACTAATAACTATTACCAAGATATGATAATTTAATTTAACATTAGGAAACCATCTGGTGCCTTCATTTCATGTTGTAACATAATGCTGCTGTTTTGCTCAATCCACTCTCATTACAACAAGATAAAGCAGTGAAGGAAAAACATACACACAGATGATAAATTTATCCCCTTTGTCATCTTTGTGCAACCATTCCAGAAGTCACACTCTCATAGATTTTTAAAGTAGGAGGGGACTACTAAAGTCTAAACTGAGCTAATGAAGGCTATGTATTTCACTGAGTAGACTCTAAATCAAAAGGATAGTGTGCTTGGGCTATGTTACATCTTTCTCCTCGTAATGGCTGATGAACCCACTCCTAGGTAAATTCTACCAGTGG
The DNA here is from genome assembly GCF_964211825.1 of Aythya ferina. NCBI lineage: Eukaryota > Metazoa > Chordata > Aves > Anseriformes > Anatidae > Aythya > Aythya ferina. The sequence goes on along the minus strand of NC_140298.1, from coordinate 68,003,727 downwards.
TTAATTACTTACAGTCTTACAAATGTGCACCTTATTTCTGGTCTGAATTTGCCTAACTTAGCTTTGAAACACTGGATCTCATTATGCCTTTTTCTGCTAGATTAAACAGCCATCAAGTCTCATCAAGTCAAAAGTCTCATTCCCATTAAGGCACTTACAAACCATGATCAAGTCACCTCTTAACCTTTTCTTCAGCAGATTAAACAGACTGATCTTCTTTATCCTCTAACTATAAGGCTTTTTCTTCCAGACCTTCTTTCGCCTTTTATGAACTCTTACCAATTTTAAACATATTTTTGAAGTGTGGTCACCAGAACAGGATATTTCATTGGTTCCCTAATACAAAGGCAGTGTTGCTTCCTATTTGATTCACTTGTTCATATAACAAAGAATCTAATATATACTATTTAAAATTCACATTCAGCTTATTGATAAAGCAGAAGTATTCCAAAAGCAGTTTAAAACATACTTATCCTAGTTTTTATACTCAGTACAGAAAAAATCAGGCACCTCGTGTCTTTCCTTCACTATCTACCTCTAGTGTAACTTCTGTACTTTAAGACATTTTTCTGATACTTTTTTGTCTTTTTTGATCAGGTGCCTGTTCTTAAGTTCTTTTTATATTATAATTTAACTGTAGTATCTATGAACTAGTCAACTCTGGTAGTAGTAACTTTTAAGGCAATTCCACTTCCAGTCTTCTTTGAAAATATTTTTTTGAAGTAAGGAAATTATATTCCTGAAGTAATTTGCATATACAGAAGATAAATTTACTTTGTGAACACACAAATACAGATAGAGTATGTTGACCAGTCCTATAATATTTTGATTCCTGATATCTCAGCCTTGTTAATTAAAAATACCTAATTATACCAGAAAGTTTACTGGAACAGATAGACTGTAACCAAACATTTTCTTTTATCTTCTGTGAGAAATACATTTAATTAGATTGTATTCCTTACATAGCTAGATGTAGTGAAAAGCATTTACATCAAGCATACTTTAATTTCAAAATGGAAGATGCTTCAGACACTGAATGAAATTAAGTTGTACAGTTTCCCTTTACATCTCTTTTGAGTATGATTTTCATTTATTGGCTTCACTACAAGAACAGTTGTGCCTATTCCTAATGCTTATGTTTGGATGCATTTTACTATGTACAAAATAATACTCATTAAATTCCATACTTCTTAGTTAAGATAGTAAACTAATTGGAAAAATATTTGGAATCATTTGTTTGCTATCTGGAACAGAAGTATGGAAGTATCAGTGTATTTTCATGTCACAAAACACTAAACACAACTTGATCACACATAAAGCCCAGAAAATATGTTTGTTCAGCAGAATAAACCTTAATTTGACCTAAAATTTATCAGGAGAATACAAAAATCCCATGTTTTTTTCTGACTTCTGTTTCATTCATAGCGAAGTAGAATAATTTGGTAACATACTAAAATCAATACCAAATTATGTGATCTGACACTATAACTCTGTTATAAGTCTAGGGTATTTCAAAAACATGTCACTAAAACAAATGTCTATGCAAGATGTGCAATTCCTATTCTGTTAGAAGTAAATCTTCTCTAGTTCTTGAGTATAGTAGAAAAACACAAAATATATCTAAATAAATAGAAACAGAAACAGAGCAACAAGAAAGAAATGTGCAGAAAAGGGAGCAGTATATTAATATGCAGAGGGGAAAAACATCCAAAGAAAGAGAAATAGTTTCTGCATGCTAAAAACACAGATTACGTACACACATACAAAAGGAAAATGAAAGAAAAATGGCAGAAAATTAAAGGGGGGTGGGGGAGAGCAAGACTGAGTTAAGAAGTTGCTTCTGGCAACTACAGGAAAAGACGCTCCTAAGTTAAAATTGCTTCTTAATATTTTAGAATCCACAGTTTCAGTCTGAAACAGAACAAGTTCAGTCTTCTGCTTGACAAGAATGAAAATAAAGCTCTGTAGTGTTTTCTGGTAACTCAATTCATAATGTCATCCCTTTATGTCCTCAGACTTAAATCGTTTCCATTCTTTTAAAAATGTCAGTCTTTAAACCTTCTTTCAAAAGTTTAGAAAAGAAAGAAGCAATTTTATTTAATTGCTTTAAATATTTCCTGACATCCAGACACCTCTAATTGATTAGTTACTTCTATTAACTTCCTCAGCTCCCTTTCTAAGAAGCATTCTGGAGAATACTCTGAATGTTTTCAAAGCATTCTAAAGTGCTGAAGTTTTATCAATTTTATTTCCAAGCAGAAGCTTAAAGCCCTATAAATATTTTAAAAATATATATAAATAAAACTATGTGTACATTTGGATTGGCTGTAAGATCATAATATGATCATACTATTCATATGAACGAATAGTAACTATTTAGCCATTGAACAAGTATGTTAAAAAATGAACAAACATCTCTGAATCTAATGAGGGGAACTGCATATATATTCTTTGTTTTCTGGGCCAGCCTACATTTTTCCCTTGGACTTCACTTTGTCTAGTTTCAAATGCCAGCTTAATGGTCAGCTCAAATCTTTAGGTGACAGCATAGTAACTCATAAAAACAGAATACTCATAAAACTCATAAACTCATAAAAACAGAACAGCTAAAAGTCTTCAAAAGACCTTAAGACAAGCTTTAAACACCTCTCTGGATGATCCAGGATATGCCTGTGCTATCAAACATGAAGAGGTATAGAACAAACCATTCTCCTCTCATGCATACTTCTCATTAATTTGAGCTGACTTACATTCTTGATGACGCTATAAAAGAAACCTTTCTTTCTAATCCACCAGCATATTTCACTATATTTCAGATGGAATTATTTTAGTAACAGACTAAAATGAACAGAAAAACTGGAAGAATCTGATCTTTTTTTATGAACAAATTAAATTTTAAAATTTCTCAAAAATAAGTCCAAAAGATATTCTCTGTACAGCCAGTAATATTCTTAGAAAAGCCCAGTTGCTTGAGCAAAGATTAACATTAAGTATAATGCTACTGTATATATAATGATACTGTAACACCTACTTCAGCAAAACTCATTCTTGTACACAGAATTAGATCTGTCAAAGCAAAGTGTTCATGTTTCTTCACCTAAACTATTACCATACATTCAGTTCTTTAAGCAAAAATCATCAGAGAACTTGCCTGCTATTGCCCATGAGAGCAATTTTGCATTTGCTTCACTTGCTATCTCAGGAAATCCTCAGAAAGCGATTTTCAGTTACTTTTGAAAGTGGGGGAATAGTATCCTTTGCTGTAGCAAGATGCAGAGACATTCCCCCCACAATCAGGATATAGGATCTTTTCAAACAGAATATAAAGCTTACCTTAAAGAAAGTCATGGTTGCTCCATCTTCAACTGCCCCATACTCTATCTTTGTCTGCTTGGCCAAATCATCAGCAGAATCAATAGGGGATTCCATACGTTCCACTGTCAGAAAGGCGGCTAGGTTAGCAGTGTACGAGGAAATGATGATAAGTGTGAAAAACCACCAAATGCCTCCCACTATCCTGGTGGAGAGGGCTTTGGGCATGAGCTCAGAACCTAATGAAAACCAGGGGAGAAAGATGAAACCAACGCACAGAAAATAATTAGTAAGTGTTCAGCACTTTTTGCCACAGTGGGGAGATGGAATCACTGTGCAAAAAAATCTTTAAGCTACAGGTTTTTGTGTACTGCTTGTAAAAACACACACAACTGAAATGAAAAATAAGAACTGATTACATTTATAAAGACAGGATTTTTGGAGCTGTGGGAATCAAAGAATAGTAATGGGAGACTTGGTTATCAGTGCTTTAAAATAAATAAATAAATAAATAAAGTGAAAAAAGCATTTACTTGAACTGGTTTTCCAGAAAAATTCATGGCTGGACTGAGCCTCTAACTTAATATTAATATTGAAGCACTTATATAGTTCTTTAACTTTAAGGCATGAAATAAGCATTGTTTAAGTATTTTGTAAATCTAATTTGATTAAGTAAAAAAAAAAAAAAAAAAAAGGAAAAGATATGAAATAAAGCATTTCATATCTGAAATACATAATATAAAATATAAAGGAATCAATGAATTTTGCTATTTGTATTGCAAATAGAAGTCAGGATTGTTTATTGAATGCTTAGATTTAAAAAAGGAACATCTCCCATCTCTATAGTTAGCCCCACAATTTCATATTAATATGGTTGGCTACACCACATATTTAATTTGATAGAACAGCAATGAAAAGATTAGACTGGTATGCATAAACTGGATATAGATAGATTATAATGCATTGCTGGAGTTGCCTGCTCATGGCACTAAAGAATGGAGGGGGTTACAAACACTGTATAGTAATTTGCATAATTATTAATGCTAATTTAGAATCTAATGAGATAAATTGAAGCACATAAACTCCTCTTGTGCCTAATTACTAAAAATACGAAAAATAAAATTCAATGTAATTTACAACCGCAAATATTTATTATAAATGAACATGTATGGATTTTTTTTTTCCCAAAACATTATAATTGAATGAAATGAATTTTCTAATGATGTCAAATAAACAATTTCAAGCTTCACTGGAAAAAGTTTATATAAGATCTTGTAGAAGTATCTGAAAACTTGTTTTCAAAGAAACAGATTTACCATATCCACTACATAATTGTACCACAGCAATCACTTTTTTTTAATTGGTCACTATGCCTGTTTTGAGATCTCCTGGGTAAAATGGAATGAAGGCAAGATGGACTATTTTATTCCTGTTCAATTTTAGTGTTCATATTGAATCATTTAAGGAAATGGTCCAGCAAGGTAACACATCTTCATATAAAGAAAGATTATGCCAAACTTCCAACATCAATGCCAAAAACAGAACAGAACGGAGAGTAAAAAAAAAAAAAAAAAAAAGCCAAAGAAAAGGAAAAAAGAAGTGGTATCATAACTGGACTATTGTATTTAAAAACAGCCCATCTTACCCTGCAGTTCATCTTACCCTTGCTGTTTCAAACAAAAAAAGCTGACAGACTTGGACATGACAGCCAACTCCAGCGCCAGACTCTGCCTAGAATTCTGCAAGGAAAAAAGTAGAAAAGTACCTTTCTGATGTAGTTGCTCCTAGGCCCTGCCAGTCAGACACTTAGACACCGTAATACTAACAGACTTCCCAATAAGCCCACCATCACCAACTGTTTTTTAATTGCTTGTTTCATTTAAAAATCAACACCAGTAAAGTCATATAGGACTGGGAAGAAAAGAAGAGCGGAAATGTTTGCCACAGTTGCCCCAATTACCACAAGTTCGTACCTTACCAGGGACTGAAACACAGTGCCACCTAGGCCCGTAAAACAGAGCCTGGTTAGGGGCTGACTGTCATGTACCCAAGGTAACGTCATGTCCAGCACTATATCCCACAGTTTCCTGGGAGTGAGGGGTGTCAGCAAGACATGTATGAGTTCCCTCTATCATGTATCCTCCAGCATTAAGCAAATGTTTTGCAAAGAAACAGCCCTTATAAGTTATTGTGAGTAAGGCCCAAGCGCTAATTTAGTTTTCCCAATGGAAAGTTAT